>NC_087200.1:174630928-174896097 GCF_015104395.2 Macrobrachium nipponense | reverse complement strand
CCATGTTTTTCATATAATTTCACTGCCTTTGAGTTCCATCTGTTAATAAAACTTCAAAACTTTGTGCTTTACTTTAAACTTTGTAAATTTATGACTGTGAGACCATGGTATACTTTGCTTTAAACAAAACATTCATGTTATAACTTCATGAATAGCCTTGTTTTTAATCTGCAAGAGCCACCATATAATCATACATTAACTTTTTGCAAAATTATAGCAAAATCAATTTCATCTCGCAAATGTATAATCTTTCCTTGTCACATACCTGAGCAATTTTCTTCATCAGAAGAGTCAAAACACTGAGGTATTCCATCACAACGAAGATTCTCATCAACACAGTACAAGTCATGGCACTGCCACTTTCCTGGCCCGCATTCTGTTAACAAGAGTAAATGAATTAGCACTGCATGCACCTTTTACTGTACTACTCCAAATATAAGCACCTTTTACTGTACTCAAAATATTAACATTAAGTGTACACCTATTAATACCCCGAGATAGTTACATATCAGATGTACCTACGTGAAAACACAAACATACCCGTTCTACATTTTATTTCATCAGAATAATCTTCACAGTTGACTTCACCATCACATAAAAGATCTTCACCAATACAGTGTCCATCATCACACTGCCACTGACCTACTTCACAGGCTGCAATAAAAAAAATCATTGCTCAAAGTTTTCAATACTTGACACTGGCCTCAAATTTATAATTACTATTGTGTACATGAGTTTTGCCTAAAGGATTTTCATCTAGTTTTTTCATAAATGACATATAAATGCACTTGAATTTAGCATTTTCAGTGTGAATACTACTAATCAAATAAATTAAGATACTATACTACATGAAAGTAATATGTATATATTATGAAAGGCTTCTTATATTATATATGTAGAATTTTTACTTCTTTTCTGGGCTTTGTGGGTCACATCCCCATTAAAAGTAGTATCCCACAAGGTCTCCTTCTTTGCACTAATTTAAAGTGAAGAGTAAGATACTGCTCTTAATACTTTCATGAATAAAATATGTATTATGTTATACAGCAATAAGATTTTAGTTTGAAGCAGTAATTAAGTCTGAAAGATTGTAATGCTTGCTAACTTGTTTGCAAATAATTTGAATGCAGTCAAACCATATTAAAAGAATGTTTAGAACTTTGTACAAAGTAGGCTGACTAATTAAATTAAGCAACAATATGTACTGGATCTGGCTATTGGTTCACACTAGATATTAAAATTTAAGTGTTTAGAACTATCCACAAACTAGTTACACATATTAAGCAACAATTTCCTTTGGACCTGATTACTGCTTCAAACCAAAACCTGACCATATCAAGATGTAAGTACACAAGTTGAAAACTATCTGCAAAAAATTGCTCTATTATTACTGACTAAGGTAAGCACACCACCCTGTAATTCTTCACCCTCACATGATTGTCAGTAGGAGAAGAGGACCAGCTGGATTTTACACAGACTAAGATTTGCTATTCCCAAAAGATGACTTCTTAATCACTTTAGTTTCTCACTACATTCCATGCACAATGTTAAATGTATGTTTGTTGACCAAGATAATGCTCTCGAGCTTGTGTTTACGTTTGTTAAAATATACGTTGTAGCGTCCAAAGGAATGCTCCCTATTTGTTTACATTGTGTCAATATATGGCATATAAGGAATGCTAAACATTTCTTATATGATAATTGTAGTGTGTTTCATCAGGTAAACTGTGTTTGTGTTAAAAAACAAATATTGTTTTCCCATTTGTTGAGCTGTTCGCGTTTGAAAGTTTCCCCATACCCTGTGCCTTCTCACCCACACCGTGTCTTGTCGTATTTATGCCCTCCTTCTTCAGAGTTTATTGCGAAATTTGAGATTGTGACTGTAAATTGTTGTATCAATTTGTTTGTCATATCTGAACCATTATTGTGAATTTTATAGTGGACTGAGATTCATAAAAAACAACTATGGAACCTGCTGTGATCTCCCTGAGCTCTTTTAAAATTTGAATTCTTTGTGAGAGAAAATAAAGGAACAAGAGAAATGAGTTTTCCTCTTCACCCGAGTTTTCTTTAAATACTGAAGAGACTATGTCTCATTCTGAGGGGCCATGTGCCTAAAATAACCTTGTAATGCTGTATGCATTCTTCCATTCGTCAGTCAAGTACCTGAATCAAACCATTGCTGATCTTGGAGATTTTGTCAACTTTTAAAAATTTTTGTTAATTTTAGTCTGTAAATTTCTCCCAAAACAATTCTTTCTTGCAATGTAGCTTCAGTGATTACGTTTTCCAGTTTTTTTCAGAACAGTTTCGTTTTTGCTTAGTTTCCTGATGCTATGCCTATATTTTGAGTTGCTGCCTGGTTTATATTTTCTACACTACCACCAACTCTCTTTAACATTACCTTTTTGTTTTAGGGAGCCTACATACGAGAACTATCCATGCCAGCTTTAGTTTGGCTACAGTATACTAAAACACTTAATAGAGCTAGTTGTTAGTTGTTCTTTCTGTAACAGTTTCTGGTTAGAGACCATGTGGAAAACAAATTTTGGAGAACCCTTATTACAGATTTACAATCTCTTGTTCATAATTCTAAAATTCAAAAAGCGCTAACTGTAAAAAAAAAAAAAATTCTGGTGGAAGTATCCATTTGGAAAAGTAAAACAGTAGTTATATTTAGAATAATGATGATTTTAGTACAACTTGTTTTGCTTACTGTTTACAATTACACTGTATAGTATTGCATGTCTTATTATCTTGTTACAGAATATAAACAATGTGATCAAACACCATTTACATTGCTAAGATTTATACAACTGTACAAATATCAGCTGACAGAGTACTACTACTATGTTACAGACAACCTCATTACCTACTATGTAACTGACAACCTCATGGCCATCATTTGTGATGAAACATCATTTGGAGATACATTCTCCTTGTACATTATCAAAGTTGGATTTTAAAAATGCAAATTACTGTACTTATAAAGCAATAAAAATTAAAGAAGTAAATGTAAGATTCTCTCAGTTTAAGATGTCACTTCTACCTAACCTAAATATTTTGCAGACTGCCAGTTATTCATTTTATTCAGCCATAGTTATAACCTGCAGTTTAAAACTAGTGATATTCTTTCATAAGGCCTTCTCCTTTGTGTGAGGGAAGAATAAAAACTTATTTTATTTTTATTTATGGAAGTGACCATGAGAATTAACAAGTATTAACAAGTTAACTTTAACATAACTTATTAAATGTGCAATAATTATAGTAAATGATGTAAGCAAACAGCTATTTCTCAATTCAGTTGTTTAAATCAGTATGTGTCAGCGTTTACAGTAGTGTTTTGATATACTACCTGGTCTTTTAATTACAAGAAATGGTAATGAATTATTAGACGTGCCATAAGTTTGGTAAGCATGGGTGAATGTATGACTATTTGTATTTAGTCTACTGAACATTAGCTGCTAGGCCTACTACTAGTAAGTCTAATAGCTAACATATATACAAAATGCATTATTAATTGATTCTACCAAAACACTTATTACTATAGAATCAAGTAACTGCGAATACGACTATGCTCACACAAAAGCACTCACTCTCTCTCTCTCATAAATACTTTTCAAAAATATTATCACTCAATCTATCAAATGAAAGTATAATGAATTAAGTAGTGCTATACTCTATACTAAATACTATAGGCCCATGCTTACAAAAAGTAGGCTTTGCTCATTTTCTCTCAGATCAAAATATTGCATTAATTCATATATAAAGAATTGCATTCATTCATATATTGTTCCAGTTTTCTTTGGATATTGCCCAAATTTTAAAACCTTTTCTCTTGTTGTTTGAGACTTTTTACAGTTCTGCTTATGAATTTTATTTGATTTTGGTGTCATAACATTGATTATGAGTAAGGTTTCATGATAGGTTTAAAAGAAGAATGATTGATATTCTTCTGTGAGCTGTTGCCACAAAAATAACTTTAATAACATAGATGGTGTTACTGCATTTAAGTATCTTCATGATAGGTTGTAAAGAAGAATGACTGATATTCTTCTGTGAGCTTTTGCCACAAAAACAACCACATAAACAACTTGAATAACATAGATGGTGTTACTACATTTAAGTATCAATGATTATAGAACTTCCGTAGAATCTTTACGGTTTAAAGTTATAGGAAATCTACCAAACAACAAACGTAATAACTTTGATGAAGCTCCATCCCCTTTATAGTTTTGGCAGCTGTGGCATTATTGAACAATGTCTGTGTCTGATAATTTAACAAAACTGTTACTTAACTTTAATAAAAGAATAATTCAATGTAAAATATGAATTTGAAATAAAGAGAGAACAATCTATTCCTTACTTATTTGACATCCATCTTCATCACTTTCATCTTGGCAGTCGGGGTGACCATCACAGCGTTTTCCTCGAGGTATACATGCTTCATCCCAACATTTCCATTCATTGGTATTACAAACTGCAAGAACACGAACAAATAAGAATGTCAGTCAAAGTGCACTACAGCTGGTAGTCAAGAAAAGCTACACCACATGCAAAATGTAAAGATTATTTGCACAAGAGTGAACAACCCTTAGGCCACTAAGCAACTGACAAATTCAAGGCCTACATTACACCTGCATCATTAATTTTCTAAGTCAAGTTATTCCCTTCATGGGTTTTACATATGTACTGGTAATAAGTTCTCTTCACTCTCCTCTTATGCAGCATCTGTTTAAATAACCACCTATATTTGATCTTCAACTATCTCCTCTATGATTTCCTGGGCCTTCCTACTATTCTTTGTCCTGATACCTTCACATCAACTATTTTTCTAACTAAATGTTCCTCTCACTAGTCATCTGCCCAAGCACTCATAATCTTTAAAACACCACCGCATTTTCGAACATCTGGAAACATGTCTCTCAGAAACATCATTTGCAGTGATGAAGGGTTTGCACTGCCTTTTTCCCATAATCCCCTTCTCTCCTTTCCAGACCTAAGAAGGTGGAAATACTGATTCTTCTTGTTGCAGACATTTGCAGCACCTTGAGAGTCCTTCCTCCATGACAACCAGACAGAGGCTCATGTTGCTGACCAGTAGTATAGCTCTTTTTGGCTCAAGTTTCTCAGGTTCTGGTAGTCACAACCCCACTCCCCAGCCATATGCCCCCCCCCCCCCCCTTGTGCCAAAAAACCTGCAATGAGCCTGCATAATAGCATACCCACCTGTAGCCCTCTTTGCCCAGGAGGAGGAAGAGTATCCTACTTTCATATTTTCCCCTTGCTCTAACTTTACCTCTTACTCCCAACTTCAGCCATGGTCGACTGTCACGGAAGCAGGTGTATAAAGCAATAGTGGGGTTCTGAAATTGTGAAACAGCACATTTCACCAACAGCTACACCATGTACAGTAGGGATTCATGGAGCAGAATTAGGAAAAGCAGTGTTTTTAATAAAGCACCTGGCCAAGGCTGCAAAGAAGAATCTCCAGGCAGGCCCAAAGTGGGCAACAATCTCCAGGCAGGCCCAAAGTGGGCAACAAAACAACCTCCAAGACTTCAATGGGATACCAGAAGCAGCTGGCAATGTGTGAGCAGAGATGACAAGCACAGGTGTTCTGCCATCTGCACTGAGGTTTGACATTACCGGTCATCTGTATCACCAAGAGCAGAAAGCAAAGGTTCTCTATCTTTTAATCTAGCCATTCCACTCATGGACCATGACCCCCTAGATGCTGACCCCTTGACGTGGGTAGGGGGCTTAGGGACCAGCAGCTGGGCTCTGATGCCTGGTGGGGTTGCTTTCTCAGTGGTCCTTGGGGCCCAGCTGCTGATCCAACTAAATTAGTCAGAACTTTTCCTTCTTTCTGCAATTTTTTCATTCTTACTACATCCTTCTCCTTCATGTAATATTTTTTATTAGCATTTGGATTAAATATGTGGAATTTTCCACTTTTGTTAAATTTCACTGCTTAGGTGAGTCTGAGAAGGGATCGTGTTTTGGAAGGGGTTTGCATTCGAAACTAATTGTGGGAGTTGTGGTGGTTGAGTCGCCACCTGATATGGTTTGGACCCAAGAGGTAGTGATGGGACCTTCCCATTGCTACCTTGAGGGCGGAACCATCTCCAAACATCAGCCCATCGGAATCCAGGGGGGACTGGTGTTTGGGATGGGACTCCTGGCTTTTGTCCGGAAGCCCACTAATACGTTTGGAGTGGGGAGTCAGTCCCCATTAGTGGGGGCAGAACTCCCAGCAGGCGGATAGGCTTATACCTGGGCCACTGCAAGCGTCTTGGTGCTATCCCGTAAGGGTAGGGTATGGGGTGGACTATTGGGAATCAACTCTCACTTGTGCCATTGGTGGAGAATGTGAATACCTGACTGATCCACAATACTTTCTTGATAAAACCAAGCAGTTTTGGGTGTGTAGGTGAGCCGGTTTGTGTGAGGTGGTCTGGTGTGTGCGTGCTTAGTATCCTGGGATCGCTTTGTGGGCTTGTGCGGTTAGTTGGGGTGGGGAGTTTGGGCATTAGAGGCTGCATTGATTTCCCTTTCTGATGTGCTGTTGGGGTCTCAGCGGGGCTCTTGGATTTTGGGTGCGCACTTTTTGGACTTCTGAATATGAACCGGCATAATTCTATGGATTTTGACAAAAGTTTTCCCTCCCCTGGATCCGACGACTTACTGGCACTGGCAACGACTTCTGGCTTGAAGATGGATATGAGCTCGGCTATCGGACAGAACCAAACATTGAGACACCAGGGTGTTAGTAAATCTGGTGGATTTGATCCTAATAATAGAGTCCTTCATTTCACTAATATAAACTTGTCATTAGATTATGAGTGTTTGTACAGTGTAATGAAACAATTCGGTAAAGTGGAAAGAATGAAATTAGTTCTGGAAAAAGACAAGCAGTCATTTTCTGCTTATGTTAAATTTTCCTCACCCTTGGAAGCTAGTGAGGCACAACAAAGACTCCATGGCCACATTCTTAATGATTCAGTTCTTATCACGAAAGTGTTTTCAGTGAAAAACTTAAATGATGAGCCGTTTGATTTTATCCCTAAGAATGAAGAACATGGACCAGCCCCATGTACCAGAGCGCTTCCTACCCCTATATGGCATGTTGCTAGCTTACAAGGAGGGAGGAAAAAATTTTATAAAGGCTGCTGAATGTATCGAGAGCAAGATAGGTTCCATTCCCATTGGAAACTTGAAGCGTTATGGAAAGAACTTGCTAATAAAAGCTGGTAATGAAACCCAAGCAATTTTGCTATCAAATTTTAAACCTCCTGAAAGTGGAAATATCGAATCTATTGCATCGCATAGATTCTTTAACACACTGAAAGGGGTAGTATACTCAAAAGACCTGCATGTTTTTGAAGAGGAGGAGATTCTCCATCGATGTCCTCCTTGTGTATCTCACGTTAAAAAACTTGGAGGGGATGCAGCTATCCTTTTAACCTTCTCCTCCAGTTACCTACCTGATACTATCATTGTTGGCCACGAGAGGATGCAGGTAAAAAGATATAAGAGAAATCCTAAACAGTGTCGCAAATGTTTTGAATATGGCCACATTCAAAACTCGTGTGAAAACAACAAAAGATGTTCTATGTGCTCTGCGGAGCATGATAATTTGGACGAGTGTGTAGCAGCCCAATACTGTTTTCAGTATAAGGGTGATCACTCTCCAAATTCTAGGACTTGCCTCAGATACAGATTTGAAGAAGATGTATTGGCAGTGGCTGACAACAAACATGTCAGCATTAGCGAAGCAAAGAGTGTGGTAATGGGGGCAAACAAAAGTGCCAACTCTACCTATGCTTCAGTAATAAAACTTATGAAAAGTTCCAGCAATTTAAGGCAACAAATAACTGCATCTGATAATAGGCATCACATACCTGCTACTTCACGGACTGTAAATAATGAAAATCCCCAATCTGTCAAGAAATTTTCATCTGCTAGTGCCTTGGAGTCCAACACCAAAAGTTGTACTTCAAGAAGTACAGAAAACTCACCTACCAAAGTCAATACAAAAGTGACTAATATGATAGTAGCAGGCTCTCCTCCCAAAAAAAGGGAGCCAAAATCAATCAACAATTCGGGAAGCTGTTCCAAAAACACTTCCAACAAGAATAAGCCAAGGGACCAAGCCCAATTAGATAGAGCTACTTCAGAGCCATCAATTGTCACAGCCACAAACAAAAATGAAAGCAAAACTATAATTACAACCACCAAGAAGCGCACAAGGAATACATCCCAAAATAATGATGGCTTTAAAATAAAAACCTGAAATGGGTTCAGTGTTTTGGAAGAGATCTCTCCACCTAGAAAGGTGGTTCCAAAAGCAGTTTCAGCCCACAAACATAAGAGTTCTGATCAGTCTTGTCGCCCTAAGACAAATGAACCTTGTGATTTGCAGAATCACAGTAGAAATTCTGATCAAAATCATAACCAGAAATATGATCAGCCAAAAACTCTAAATTCCAATTCAAATGAAAAGGGATTAAAGAAACAGTCACTTATAAAGGAGAACTTTCCTCTCCACACTAGGAACAGTACTTCCCCTCAAAGGAGTGGGAAGTAGCACTTTTTACCACCTTAACATTCATGTTTGACATCCTTCAGTGGAACTGTAAAGGTCTCAGAGCCCGTGCAGAAGACCTTAAAGTCTTAATTCATGAATTCAATCCAGGGATTATATGCCTGCAGGAGACAATGTTAGGCAACTCTCCTTATAATCCTGGACTAATTTATTCAATATTTAACTCCTCTCCCCCAAGGGGTGGTCGGGCCCATGGAGGTGCTGCAATTATTGTTAATAAAGCTCTGCAGCACTCCATAATATAATTAAATACAACTCTACAGGCTGTTGCTATTTCAGTCATTTTGGAAAAGAGGATAACCGTCTGCTCCTTATACCTTCCACCAGATCTTGTTTTAAACAGTGAAGATATTCAGTCCTTAATTAACCAACTTCCAGCTCCTTTACTTCTCCTAGGAGGTTTTAATGCCCACAACCCCCTTTGGGGAAGTCGGTTTCTAGACAGTAAAGGGAAATTAATTGAAGACGTTATTGATAGGAATGATGTTATCCTATATAATAATGGGTCAATGGCTTTCCACAGTATTCATGATCATCATTTCTCTGCCCTGGACCTTAGTATCTCTTCAACAAGCATCCACCTTGATTTTAGTTGGTCTGTTAACGAAAATTTAAATGGGAGCGATCATTACCCGATCCATTTAAAATATGCTGTGAATGGTCCATCTGAAGTTTTACCGAAGTGGAAGATAGAGGAGGCAGATTGGGATAAATTCAGTAAGGGCGTCATACTAGATAGGGAGTTTGAGTCATTTCAATCTCATCTAGATGCTTATGATTACTTTATTGAATCTACTCTGAAGAGTGCTGAAGGCTCGATTCCCAAAACAAAAGGCAAACCTCGTAGACCTGCAGTTCCCTGGTGGAATAAGACTTGTGGTATTCTGAGGAAAGTTACTAGGAAGTGCTACAGACGTTACAAAACTAGTGGTTCTCCTCAGTCTAAATTAATCTACAAACGTGCTTTAGCCAAGCAACGCCGCTTTTATAAGAGAGCCAAAAGAGAAAGTTGGCTCTACTATATTAATGGAATAAACTCAAAGACTCCACTGAAAGTGGTGTGGCGCAAAATAAGGAAACTGAGTGGGAAATTTGTTACGTCCCCATTACCCTCATTAAAAATAAATGACACTCTGATCACAGAGCCCACTGAAGTTGCCAATGAGCTAGGAAAACACTTTTCTGAAGTTTCCAGCGCCAAGAATTATTCTCGAGAATTTCAAAAAATTAGGAATTCTGAAATGATTCTGGAATTCGATTCAGGAAAATTTGAACCATACAACTACAGGTTTTCCTTGAGAGAATTACGGGAGGCGCTCTCCTCTAGTGAATCCACAACTCCAGGTGAGGATACAATCATTTATGAAATGCTTAAACACCTCCCAGACGATGCCAAAAAATATTTACTGAAGATTATAAACAAAATATGGGAAACTGGAATTTTACCCAACGACTGGAAAATATCCATAGTTGTTCCAGTTAAAAAGCCTAATAAAGATACTTCCCTAGCCACCAGCTATAGACCAATAGCTCTAACCAGCTGTGTGTGTAAGCTGGTGGAGAAAATGATAAATACTAGACTAGTTTGGCACTTAGAAACTAAAGGATTAATATATCATCATTTCAATTATGGTTTCAGGAAAAACCGTTCCACCCTTGATCCGTTGCTGAGGCTGACCAACCAAATCCAGCAAGGATTCGCCAAACAATGTCAGACCATTGGAGTATTTTTTGACCTCAAAAAAGCATATGACACTGCCTGGAGAATTGGCATCATGAAAAAATTGAACAAGATGGGCATATGTGGAAGAATGATCAGATTTATATATTCCTTTTTAACGGACAGATTTTTTAAGGTAAAAGTGGGAAACTCTTTCTCCCAACCTTTTGTGCAGGAGGAAGGAGTTCCCCAAGGAAGCGTTTTAAGTGTAACACTCATTTCAGTGGCAATAAATAGTGTGGTTGAAAAAATCTTGCCTCCTGTTAAATGCTCACTTTTTGTTGATGACCTTGCAATATACTGCACAGGATATGATTCATTGTCAGTATGTAAACATCTGCAAAGGTCTATTAACGCAATTACTAAGTGGGCTGATGAGAATGGTTTTAAATTCTCCTCTTCCAAAACAGTTGCAGTAAGATTTACCAGATGCCGGCGTGTGGAAGAAGTTTCCACACTTAGTTTAAGAGGATCTATAATTCCTTATGAAAGTGAAGTAAAATTTCTGGGGATGATTATTGACCACAAACTAACATGGGCCAGCCACATAAATGCCCTAAAGATTAATGTGAAAAAAATCTTTGAATATTTTAAAGGTTGTTTCTGGTTTTAGTTGGGGGGCTGATAAAAAAATCCCTTTTGAGGCTATATGACTCACTGTGTCGCTCCAAGCTAGACTATGGCTGTCAGATCTATTCCTCAGCTTGTAAAAAACCAAGCTAAGGAATTGGATGTTGTACAGAACATGGGGTTGAGAATATGCTCAGGGGCTTTTAGAACTTCTCCTGTTGAAAGCATATATGTAGACACAGATCATCTTTCCCTTGATCTAAGAAGGCAAGAGCTAGGGTTGCGATACGTGGCTAGAATGAAAAGTGCTCCCAAAAATCCCTCCTTTGAAGTACTTAAGGAAACAGACTCGCGGAATTTCTCTGGTACAAGAGCTTCTAAACCATTCCAAATTCGACTGAATGAGGATGTTAGGGATAACCATCTCAAATCCCAGAAAGTCCTGGAAGTAAAACATCCTGTAAATCCTCCATGGCTTATTCCTGAAGCATTGGTATGCAAGAAATCATTTAAGAAGAAGGATTGTACTGAAGAAGAGATTAGGGGAAAATTCTTAGAGCACGACGTTACCCATGCCAATTATGTGAAGATATATACAGATGGATCAAAGTCAGATAGTGGTGTTGGGTGTGCTGTTATCCTTGGTGATACAGCATATACAGCTAAATTGCCTGACTTTGCATCAATATTCACTGCCGAATTAACAGCCGTAGTCTCTGCCCTAGACTTAGTTCTTCAAAGTAGTGACACTAATTTTGTCATATACTCTGATTCTAAAAGCACTTTAGAAGCTATCAAAAGATTTAATTGCTTTCATCCATTAATCCAAAAACTTCAGGAGTCACTTTTTCTCTTATATATTGTGCTGAGTAAAGTCGGTCTCTTTCTTTGGGTTCCTTCTCACGTGGGGATTCACAGAAACGAGACTGCAGACAGGGAAGCAAAAGCTGCTAGCGCTCTGCCAGAAACAACCTTCAGGAAAGTGCCTCATACAGACCTAAAAGGTCCTATTAGGTCTTTTGTATTAAGTAAGTGCCAAGAAAGGTGGACTTCTCCTCTTCTTGCCAATAACAGTAAGTACAGAAGTATCAGGAAAAATATACAGCCGTGGCCTTCGTCATTCCAGCTTGACAGACGAGCAGAGGTTATTTTAACGAGGTTAAGGATTGGGCACACTTATTTAACCCATCAGTTTATTTTAGAAGGAAGCAGCCCACCATTGTGTGCTTACTGTGACGAGATACAAACAGTGGAGCACATTCTGATGGTTTGCCCCCAGATATTTTAACCAAAGGGAAAGATATTTCCAGGGTAAATCCCTCTCAAATATCTTGGGAGATGAAGCAGACATTTCTGCTCTCATCTCCTTTTTAAAGTGTATAGAAATTTTTAATAATATTTAGATAAATTTTTATAAATCATATACAGATTTTTAAAGACATTAAACTCTTTTTAATATATATTACTCCATTCATTAAAATTCAGATTTTTAATTTATTTATTAGTCACGTCTAATTTTATGAATCATTTCTTTCACTAATTCATTCATTCATTTACCATAATTCAACTTATTTAACCTTCATTACGGCGCTGAATGGCCTTCTTGGCCCCAGTGCCTGGGCTTTAGCCCTAAATATCATACATCCATCCATCCATCATGGACCATGAAGCCTGGGTAAAGCAGGAACTGTCCTGGCAGGTGAAGCAGGGGACTGAAGCTGAGAAGTACCAAGAGAGACAGTGACAGCAGAGTTAAGGGACTACATATCTTACCTTGCAACATTATTAGTAAGTACTTTTTGGCCTTATTTAATTGACCCTGTACTTAGCACATAAAGCAGAGGATGAAGCCATCAGAACATTTCCTCATATGAAATCAAAAGTGCAAGTCTGATCCCTGCAAAATGATCACTGAGAATGAAGGTCTAGAGTCATAGGAAACATAAAAGCGACTCCATACACCCTTCCATCAACAAAACCTATAATGTTCAAAAACACACTTCTTGGAAGAGCTATGCATCAATCAAATCACTATTCAAAATCACTGATAAAATAGCAGGGATATTGAAAGTCAGTGAACTACAGATATCCCTACACTAAACCTTTCAGTTATTTACAAGCTTTACCAGCAAATTTCAGATGATGTCACAAAACACTCCTGGATAAAAAAAATGGGTGGGGTTTGTATTTTAGTAAGAACTAACCTATTTCTCTCACACACACTGAACCTCAAAACAAATGAAGCATATAAAACAAATTGTACCAGGAGAAATCTTACTACAGTGGTACCTCGAGATACGAAAGGCTCAACTTACGAAAAACTCGAAATACGAAAGCAAATACAAAGATTTTTGTGGCTCTACAGACGAAAATTGTTCAAGATACGAAAGGTTGTTGCTGTAAAGTCCGAGATTCGCCTGGACCACCGATAACAATTTTGAAACTCGCGCGCCACCAACTGAGTAGACTCGCCACCATCCTCCCACTCTCCCATTGGTTCCTGATGCTAGTCACCGCCATAAGATCCTTCTCTCCTATTGGTCAGCATCTCTCCCATGATCCCATAATGCATCTACGTAGCGGCGTCCTTTTTCGGCCACTTCGCAGCATCATCGGTATCGTAACCACATGGAATTCGTTCGTTCTATACGATTTCGTTTATTAACGTAAATTTGTTAGTGATTTTCTTGTAGTACTACTTTATTGTGTTGTGTGAGAACTTACTTCATACGTATATGTACTACATAACTTAATTACGTACAGTATATACGTAGTCATGGGTCCCAAGAAACTTGAAGTAGGAAAGAAGAGGATGCTTTCTTTGGAGACAAAGATGGAGATAATTAAAAATAGGAAGCTGGTATGCGATTGAGTGTGATCGCCAAGGAATACGGCCGAAATCCGTCGACAATAGGCAGCATCCTTAAGCAGAAGGATGTCACCAAAGCAGCTACACCTTCCAAGGGCGTGACTATTTTGTCCAGCAAGAGGAGCCACGTGCACAATGAAATGGAAAGGCTGCTTCTTGTCTGGATAAAAGACAAAGAAATCGCTGGCGATACGATAACGGAGATGGCAATCTGCCACAAGGACAGCGCTTTTTTCGTTGATTTGATTGCCCAGGCCAAAGACGACGGAGGACAATGGAGGAGAAGGGACATCGACGCCAACCCCAGAGTTCAAGGCTTCTCATGGGTGGTTTGAAAAATTCCGTAAACGGACTGGCATCCATTCGGTGGTGCGGGATGGGGAGGCTGCCAGCTCAGACACGAAAGCGGCCGAAGCCTTTATTAAGACGTTCGACAAGATGACTCTCAACGAAGGCTACAGTTCTCAACAAGTCTTCAACTGTGATGAGACTGCCGTTTTTTGGAAAAAAATGCCTCGTTGGACGTACATCACAGAGGAAGAGAAGAAGCTACCCGGGCATAAGCCTATGAAAGACAGGCTTACGCTCGCACTTAGTTCGAACGCCAGTGGGGATTGCAAGGTGAAGCCCCTACTTGTCTATCATTCCGAGACTCCTCGAGCCTTCAAGGCCCACAAAGTGCTTTAGGAGAAGCTTCCACTGATGTGGAGGACTAATGCGAAAGCCTGGGTAACGAGACTTTTGTTCACCGAGTGGGTAAATCTGTGTTTCGGCCCGACAGTGAAGAAATTCTTGGAAGAGAGGCGCCTCCCTCTGAAATGTCTGCTGTTGTTGGACAATGCCCCTGCTCACCCTCCTGGCCTCGAGGAAGATATCCTAATGGAGTATTCGTTTATCAAGGTTCTTTATCTTCCGCCTAACACCACCCCTCTCCTTCAGCCCATGGACCAGCAAGTGATATCGAACTTCAAGAAGCTGGATACGAAACATCTTTTCAAGAGATGTTTCGACATCACCGATACCACAAACCTCACCTTGCGTGAATTTTGGAAGGAGCATTTTGATGTTGTGATATGCATCCGACTCATCGACCAAGCTTGGCAGGAGGTTTCGAGGCGAACCTTGAATTTCTCGTGGAGGAAACTCTGCCCTGATGCTGTATCCGCCCGAGACTTCGAGGGATTCGACGTGGGCGAAGCTGGTGCTGCAGATTCAGGAACAGTTGACGATCCTGAAACTGTTTCACAACCAGATCTTGACGAGATCGTTGCACTCGGCAAGTCCATGGGGCTGGTCGTCGACGAGGACAACATCAACGACCTTCTCGAGGAGCACCAAGAGGAGCTTACGACGGATGACCTGAAGGAGTTGGAGGTCATGCAACATAACGTCATTCAAGAAGAGTTCTCTAGCAGCGGCGAGGAGGAGGAGGACGACGCTATGACAACAGCAGAAATTAAGGCTGCTCTAGCGGCTTTTCATAGGGTGCAATCATTCGTAGAAAAGAGACACCCCGAAAAGGCTTACACAGGTCGTATGCTTGCACAGTTCGATGACGTTTGCCTGAGTCCTTTCAGGAACATTGTCAAAAGCAGGCAGAAGCAATCTTCCTTGGATAGTTATTTTTCAAAGAGGCCTTTAGTAGGAGTAAGCAAAAAGGAAGAGCCAAGTGGTACTACGAAAAAACAGAAAGTTGAAAGTGGTGAAGAAGTTGAAATTTTGTATTAAAAAAAAAGTAAAAATCAAAAAAAGAAAAAAAAATTTTATTTTAAGTTTTTGTAAAGTTAAATGTTACAGTTTTGTTAATGTGTTTCGTAGTTTAGTTTATGTTTTCCTGACATTTTTTTATGTTTCGTAAAGTTAAGTGTATGTATCTGCCGTTTGTCCTCCTCCTCTGTCGCCACTTTCAGAGATAGCCTCACTCGAAAGGTAAGCTTCCACATTTTACTACATACGTACGTATGTACGTACAGTATTTTTTGTATACCATGTACACTAATACACTTTATTTACAGGTACATACTATGTAGTACATATTAGCAGTACGTATTAAGTTTAGGTATTGAATGGTCCAAATTGTTGTTGTATTTCATTGTTTATAGGTCAATTTAGCTTTATTATGAAATTTACTGGGGTGTTTTTGGAGGGCTTGGAACGGATTAGCCATTTTACATGTAAAATGCAGTTCAAGATACGAAAAACTCATGATACGAAGGCCGCCTTGGAACGGATTAATTTCGTATCTCGAGGTACCACTGTACAATAAAAATCTGTGATGTATCATATCCACCTGTTTTCACCCATAAGTGCCTCGTCCCTTTAGAATTTTACTAGACCATTCACTGCCACCATTGCAAGTTTCCAATAACGATAGGAACATGGGGAGAGAGAGATTATTAAGATTTGTGGGAGACAAACTGGATGTATGTGCAAAAAGAATAGGCTTGAAGGCAAAAGAAATGTGTCTTCCTGGTACATCATTTTTCTTTTCAACAATTTATGGCTCTTTAAAACCCCATGGAAGAAGGATATTACAGTGACATTACTGTACTGTAAGTATTAGGACGTATTTCTACAATCTAATAAATGGCCTTCTCTAACCATCATAAGATTCCTTACAACATTAATATTTAGAATTAATCCATCTTCTTCCACCAAGACTACTAAGACTACTGCTTCATACTCCTACAGGAGTGCCATCAATTTTGCACTGATCATCAGCTCACTATACTCTCCAGGAGCTTTGTAACATCCTCCTCATACACATACAGTATTTGCAGGAGCTGTGTACCACAACCCCATGCGAATTAACAACCTCCTCTAAAAATGCTTATAACTGCCTATCTTGAAAGTTCAAATACCAAATATATACCTTAAACTAGCATTCTACATCAAATATACCTTAAAATATTATCCTATTGCTGTATTATTCTTTGAAAAGGGATTTTGACGAAGGAAAAATCTATTTCTGGGCAAGGGCCTGTGTTGCCCAGTGAAATGTCCCTTTAGCACACATTTCTAAGGTATAAATATTGCTATAATACCAGAGAAAAATGCTAATATGGAAATGCCAGAGTATTCTGGCTTGCTCACCTTATTTAAGGTGTCGGTATGGTTTCTGGGGCGAGTGAAACCACTACCAGAGGTCCTTTGCCATTTAGATTCATCCTTCTTCAATATCCCTCATCTACAGAGGAGCCGCTCTAAGGCCCACTACTCGCTACCGTTACGGTTAGCGCCTCTAACATCATTCCTGCAGATAGCACCCAAGCTTGGGCCAAAAAGGGGAGGTAAAAGGAAAGGGTAGGATTTCACTGGGCAACACAGGCCCTTGCCCAGAAATAGATTTTTCCTTCGTCAAAATCACATTTCTGGGCTCAGCCTGTGTCGCTACGTGAAATAGTACCAGGGAAATGGCCATACAAGCTTGGAAAGAAGGAAGCACATAAGTAACATTATAGGATAATCAAAAACAATTAAGAGTAAATAGCAAGGCTTAAATGTAAACTGTGACTAATCCTAGGAACAAAACAAAAGGAAACATCACAATTATATACATGTGGCATCCAAGGTACAATATGGCTACATTGACGGCTGAGCTACGGCAAGAATGCTAGTGAGGCAGGTAGGAAAGAGAGATATAAGTTAAACTACTTACTACTAATTAAGCAGTGTCAGGGGAAACTGTGTTTCCGGCTGCCACTGCTGGAAATTTAAGGGCTTCTAAGGACTTAAGATAATGGCGTTTGAATACTGTTGGAGATTTCCAGCCTGTGTACTTCTTCAGATCATCAAAATTCATATGTTGAAAATAATTAATAGAGGTAGCTACTGCCCTAACATCATGTACCCGTGGGAAGGACTGCGGGTTGGCTTGTTTTATAAAGTATAAAATTTGCTGTCTAATTCCTTTTAAGGAAATGGTGCCTCCCTTTTCCCTAATAAACAGAGGGCCTGAAGATCTTAGGGCAGTTCTACTTAGATATGCTTTTAGAGAAGAAACTGGACATAAGGACGGGTCCTGTGGAAGTGGGAGAATTTTCCATGGGGCCCACCTATCCAGTGGGTCCTCATTCTTAGCTAGAAATTGGCGATCTGGAGAAAGTAACACTTCTCCTGAAGGGAGAAACTCCATATGACCTGATTCTCTAGATAGAGCCGACAGTTCAGAAATCCTGGCTCCTGAGGCCAGACTTAACAGGAATAATGTTTTTCTCAAAAGAGCTAAATAGTCACATGAGTCATTATTAGTCTCTGAGGCCAATTTAAGGACATCATTTAAAAACCATGACACAGACTTGGGCCTCTCGGATGGTCTGAGTCTAGCGCAGGCCTTAGGGATAGATGAAAAATAAGAATCTGTCAGATCTATTTTGAATCCAAACTGGAAGATCTTCTTAAGGGCAGACTTAGTAGTAGTAATAGTACTAGCTGCTAAACCTTTTTCAAATAGTGTCCTGAAAAAAGATATGGCCAAATTCGTGGTCATGGTTTGTGCATTAGAGTCCCTTAGGAATACAGCTAGTTTTTTAACTTCTGAATCATATTGACGCACGGTCGATTCTAAGAATAAGATGTTCTGGGGATCGATATTAGCATCTCTTTGTGCCACAAACTTCATGAAGTCTATAAAGTTAGGGCTTTCTGTATTTGCACTAGTTGTGATAGTTTGGGATTGGGGATCTGTTGAGGGCGGAGTCCCAATTCTAGTAGAAGTGGGAACCAATTACTCTTGGGCCAATTGGGGGCTATTAGAGCAATGTGGCCTTTGAACGTCCTGAGTTTGTTCAGAACTTTCAAGAGAAGATTCACTGGAGGAGAGAGGTAAATCTTCCATAGATTCCAGTCTATAGCCATGGCGTCCGTGGCATAGGCCAGAGGGTCCAGGTTGGGGGCCACATAACAAGGGAGTTTGTGGTTTGACTTGGTGGCGAAGAGAGCTACCTGAAGCCCTGGTACTAGTTGACAGGGACCAGGGACCACTCTGACTCCAGCGAGACTGAGAGTGATAGCGCGTCCGCTACTACGTTCCTTATGCCCGCTAGATGAGTGGCGGACAGGTGCCATTTGTTCTTGTCTGCTAGTGAAAATATGGCTATCATGACATGGTTCACGTGGCTCGACTTGGAGCCTCCCTGTTGATGCAGTGCACTACTACTGCACTGTCCAGCACCAGTTTGATATGAGATTTCTTGGCTGGATGAAGCTTTTTCAGGGTGAGGAACACTGCCATAGCTTCCAGTACATTGATATGAAGCTGGCGGAATGGTAGGGACCAGGTTCCCTGTACCTTTTTGTACTGGGAGTATCCTCCCCAGCCGCTTAGTGATGCATCTGTGTGGATCACTAAGGCTGGAGGAGGGAATTGGAGCGGAATTGTCTTTGACAAATTCTTTATCTCCATCCACGGGCGGAGTCTCTTTCGTAGGATCACTGCGATAGGTGCTAGTTTGTCCTGGGATCTGTTGTTTGCTCCTAAATGCCAAACCCGGTTTATGTCCTTTAGTTTGGCTTTTAGAAGAACGTCCATTACTGAAGCAAATTGGAGAGAACCTAAGATTCTTTCTTGGTTCCTCCGGGACGTCTGCTTGCACTTGAGAAATTGTCTGGTTGCTTTGGCTATTTCTCTCCTCTTCAACGGCGGGATTGATAGAGTGTGGGCGTTTAAGTCCCATTGAATGCCTAACCACTGGAAACCGGACTCCGGTGTTAGCCGGGACTTGGTTTTGTTTATCTGGATGCCTAGGTGTTCCAGAAACCGGATTACTTTGACCGTTGCTTTGCGGCATGCTTCAATGCTTGTGGTCCACACGAGCCAATCGTCCAGATAAGCTACTAGCATTATTCCTTGAGACTTTAGTTCTTGAACGACTGTCTCCGCCAGTTTTGTAAATATCCTGGGGGGCTACATTGAGCCCGAACGGCATTACTTTGAAAGAGAAGGCCTGGTTTCCTAGTCTGAAGCCTAGAAACGGGCGGAAGTGTCTTGCTACTGGAACATGATAGTATGCATCTGTAAGATCTATAGAGTGGTGACGGCCCCACGGGGAAGTAAGGTCCGCACCTGTGAAACGGTCAGCATCCGGAACTTGTCGCAACGGATGAATAAGTTCAGACGGGACAAGTCTAGAATTATTCTTCGCTTGTTTGAGCCTTTCTTTGGCACGCTGAACAAGCGACCTTGAAATTTTAAATGCTTGACTCTTAACACTACTCTTTTTTGAAGGAGTTCCTGAGAGTACTCTACCAATTCCGCTGTTGGTTGTTGATGAAAGGTGTTGGATGGAGGGGGACCTTTGAGGGAACTCCATCCTAGACCTTTGGACAAAATGCTTTGGGCCCATTTGCTGAACCTCCTACGGTGACGAAAGAGGAACAGTCTCCCTCCTACCTGGGGATTCTCACTGGTTTGAGGAAGGGCGTGCACCACGTCCTCCTCGGGAACCCTTGCCTCGGTTGGAGACTCTTCCGCTGCCCCGTTGACGGAAGGTGCCTCTAGCTCTGCTACCCCTGCCAAACCTGTTGAAGGGCTGAAAGGACTGGCTTTCAAACACTGGGTTGTAGGCAGGGGAGACAGTGTAGGAGGTTGAAGCCTGTGCCTGCTGCAGCGATTGTGTCAGCAGCACAAACTGCTGTTGTGGCTGCGACTTAGAAGTTGAAGGTTGCGGTACTTGTGATACCGGAACCGCTTGCACTAAAGTCTGCTGTTGAGGAGCCTGGAAAGGCTGGAATTTCCTAGGCTTCTTTTTCGATTTGGGATTCGATCCAGCTGACTCATGTTTGTGTTTGGTGACCAGTCCCCAGCGAACCCTTAGACTCTGATTGAATCTGACTACCTCGCAGTGAACTTCGTTAACTACAGAGGCCGGGAAGAGGTCAGAGCCCCAAATGGATGAGGCTAAAAGCTTGTTAGGCTCATGGTGGATCGTGGCCTCCGCCAGTACATGTTTCCTACAATTTTGTCTAGCTATGACGAAATCATACAAGTCACATTGCATCGAGTACAAAAGTGACTTGGCAATGATCTTGAATAATGGCTCTTCTCCGTAGATTAGAGCCGATACTTCCGTCATCACTAGCGAGTTGAGGGACCTGCACAGCCTCATCCTGGCGTCTTACTCAGTCTGGATGAGGTTGTCTGACAGCCTGGGCAATCTCTCGCTGAATAGAGTGATGGCGCAGTCCGACTTCAGCTTACCCACTGAAAAGGTGGCTGGAAGATCTACCCAGTGATCATCAGTTCCGGGGAGCAGGAGGGAAGTTGGTTCTGTCTCACGGAGCTGGGGCATGGGTTCGTTCTTCATTGCGGCTTGCAAAGTCAATTCTGCCACCTTCGATGTGAACGGGATGGGTGTCTCCTCGTCCACTGTGAAGATCGTGAAGGGGCTCTTAAATGCAGTAACCTTGGTGTTGATACACTGCCACTCCTCCAGGTTACGCAACCATGCCTGCTGCGCCTAATCCTGGGAGAGAATTACCGTCTCTTTCAGGACCTTGTCTTCCCTTCTCATAGCTGCTTCTGTGAGGCGG
Organism: Macrobrachium nipponense; assembly: GCF_015104395.2. NCBI lineage: Eukaryota > Metazoa > Arthropoda > Malacostraca > Decapoda > Palaemonidae > Macrobrachium > Macrobrachium nipponense. The sequence goes on along the minus strand of NC_087200.1, from coordinate 174,874,800 downwards.
ACATAGCCTATGAAAGGGGGCTGTAATCCTTGTGGATGGAACTCGAAGTCCTCAATCCTTCGAGTTCCACAGCCCTCGATCGTCAGCATGCCGTCCACATAAGGAGCATAAGAAGCAACCCTCCAAGGGTTGTTCGGGGTAAAGGCAGGAAGGGTAGACGAGTCTGGCATCAGCAAGCTTTGAGCTGCCAGGCCGGACTGTGGAAGTCCTGTCAACGCGTTTTCATGGAGACCTGCAATGAGGTTCTCCTGGGTAACCAGCCTATCCGAGATAGCCCGGATAGACTGACCTGACTCCTCCAGAGAAGATGAGAGTTGCACGAACATCTCTTGGAACACTGATTGAACCAAGTTTCTGACCATGCTACCCATCTGCTGCATAATATTGGCCGAAATATTTGCAGAGAAGGTGTCTGGGTCAAAAGGGGAAGGTTCTACCTTCTCCTTAGGAGTCCTGGGTCTGGCTCCCTTAGTGGTTGATGCCTCAGGGTCGGAGGGGAAGGGCTGAGCCCTCTCCTTAGAAGACTTAGACCTCGACCCTTTAGAGTAGGAAGTCAGCTTAGCCTTGTCAGCTCCGGGATGGTGAGCCGAAGACTTACGGGCAAAGGCTGGTAACTGACTTCTTTGACAGGGACTTCTGCAGCGTTTTAAAATCTTGCTTACCTTTGACTTTAGGGATCGCCAGGGCGGACTTCGGTCTGACCGACTGAATCTCCCCGGTGAATCCCTGGAAAGAGGTTGAAGTAGAAGGGGAAGAAGCTCTAGATAGGCTCAAGGAAAGCCCTTGAGCCCCTACAATACCTGCCTCACTCACATTCTTACCTGTGCCCATGCCTTCCACCGTCATGGGCTCAAGGTTCAGGTCTAGGGCAGCTACTTCCTTGGCGACCTCCTGCGTCGCCGCCTCCTCTGAGGGCTGGGAAACTTCCTCCTGGATGGAAGCGATCAGGGGAGCCGCCGTTTCGGGGTCCACGTAGGAGGTACTCTTCTCGCCGGGGAAGATGAGGGTGGCCATCTCCTTGGAGAGGATGTAGGGTTGGCCCTTGGTAACATTGCGGCCAAACCCACCAACCCAGGCCTTCAGGGTGGTAAGAGCAGTCTCTCGGATCACTTGGCCGCCCTGAAAGAGAGGGTTAGTATTAATACTTAAGAATACTTAGATTAAACTATGACTTAACTTAATGGACATATCAAAGACTATATCTGTCATTGGTACTCATTGCATTACTGTGTAGACTTTGAAATGCCACCCACCTCAGAGGAGACCTGGTCTACGAACTCGTAGCATATCAGGCAACTCTCTTGGTGCCACACCAGGGACTCGTTGAAGCAGATCGCGCAGGTGGCGTGGGTCCGGCAGACCTCGTGCCCACAGGGGTCTTGCAGAACGGCATTACAGCCTGACTCCATACAATGGGTGACCTGTAAGTGAAATGACACATGAGTATCATCACTAACGTTCCAGACTAAGACCGTGATTGTGATATGTCATAACACCGGAGTGTTCCGGTGTTATAAGGTAACAAGGTTCAGTCTCTACCTGCTCTTTGACCGTGTATTGTGGTGAGTCGTCCGACAGGATCAGTAGAACAGCTTGAAACAGTGTGTCTCCGGCGATGCCGGAGAACAGTGTAGTCACTGAATCAGGAAGACCACCTAATCCATACGCCGGAGCGAGGAGTAGTCCAAACACTGGGTGAGGAGCAGGATGGGACCAGCACAAAAATGGCGGAGTTTGATAACTCCGCCGTCAATAAACTTATAACTAGGATAAGTTGGTGGATATCCCTAGAGGGGTAGCGGGGACTCCGCCAAACTTAAACTAAAGATAATGGATGTTATATATATATATATATGTAAAACCATGCATGCAAAAAGTGTACTCTTGTATGGAGGCCGGAGCCTCCTTAGCATATCACCAACCAAAAGCGGACCTGGCTGCGCCAGGGTCCTGATCCGCCGGAGCGGGAGGGGATGGTGACTAGTGGTAGGAGAACGCAACCCGAGAGCAGAGGAGAGCCGAGCCCAACCGAGCCTGGTGGCCAACCAAGGCTCGGCCGAGCAGGGTCCCCCCCCTGCTCTACTGGGGAGAATGGCAGGGAGCCGACCCACTCGCCGAGAGCCCTCCAGCTACCTCCCCTGTCCCCCTCGAGAGAGGGAGGGAAGGGAGGATCCTCGGATTGGCTGCCTGAGACGGTGTGAGCGAGCGTACCTCCCTCCAAGGTGGGGGGAGAGGGGCTGGAAGGACCGACGCTGGGTGGCTCATACGCGGTCGCCTGGAACTCTCTCGGCCGGGTGGCTAACCACGCGATGAGAAAGGCCAGGCGATCAGAGGAGGCCTATAGGCCAGCCAAAGCCGTCTCGATGAACATGAGAAATACAAAATAAACATCCTATCCTAACACGGGGGGAAAGGAAGAAAATTTTAGATGGTAGAGAAAGAGAAATGTCCTGGAGAAGCTGGGTCGAGCCAACCGAGAAGGATGGACGAGCCTGGCGACTCCGAGCAGCTAGCCTATATGCCGTGACAAAAAAACACAGGGCAGGCGGCCAGGGTGGCTCGAGGACAAGGGAGAAGAACCAGAGTCCTTCGAAAGGGTGCCTAACGAAGAAGTAACCTGACAACTAAAATAAACATGCATGCATGAAATTCTAAGCTGAAAGGAAATGACGTAGGCTACGAGCTGAGTGTGAGCTCGGATAACATCCCCCGTGTAGATAAAGAATAAAACGTCAATAAATGCATCATCGCAATCATAAGAATGTACTGCTAAACAAGAATTGAGCCCAAACGGTATAGGGGACCAAATGGGGCATGAAACAAAGTAACACGCGGGAGCGAGCTGCGAATGGCGGCGTGGGGACGGTGCCGCATGGGACGCCGTCCATAAAAACCTAAATAAATCGGTTAAACGTGCCCAAGGCAGTCCCTAAACGGTGTTAAACATTAATAGCAGTACTTAACTTGGATGCAGTAGAAGCTTGACGTTCCATGGCGAATAAAGACGAATTCCAAAGAGAACACAACACAGAGCAGAAAAACACGTGCGGTGTGGATCGTGCTATCGAAAGGAATGACATCAGAGGCGCTAGCCGTAACGGTAGCGAGTAGTGGGCCTTAGATCGGCTCCTCTGTAGATGAGGGATATTGAAGAAGGATGAATCTAAATGGCAAAGGACCTCTGGTAGTGGTTTCACTCGCCCCAGAAATCATACCGACACCTTAAATAAGGTGAGCGAGCCAGAATACTCTGGCATTTCCATATTAGCTTTTTTCTCTGGTATTATAGCAATATTTATACCTTAGAAATGTGTGCTAAAGGGACATTTCACGTAGTGACACAGGCTGAGCCCAGAAATTATATTATTATTATAATTTCAAAGTCACTTAAACATTTTACCCTTAAAAATACAGGCAGTTCCCGGTTATCAGCAGACCTGGTTAATGGCAATCCGGTTTTATGGCACTTGTCTAGCGCCATAAAATCGGCAATTTATTGTGCCATAATACACCATGTTCCCATTATCAGTGCCTGACAGAGGTAGCGGACCCCCGATGTTGATGAGGATGTGGCCGAAACATCATTTGGGTTGAGGGAACTCGCCTACACCTGATTCGGTGTGTCAGCTAACCTTGCTCATCTGGCAGGGCACGCACCACTTGGCCCATTCCCATGAGTCCTTCTTGATTCCATGTCACACGAACTTCTCTGTCATCAGCCATGTAACTGTTCGACCTGACGGGTGGGAGAGGCCATAGATGACATCGAAAACCTGCTTGGAAATTCGCCTACGCCTGATTCGGTGTGTCAGCTGACCTTGCTCATCTGGCAGGGCACGCACCGCTTGGCCCATTCTCGTGAGTCCTTCTTGATTCCATGCCACATGAACTTCTCTGTCATCAGCTGTGCAATTGTTTGACCCGACGGGTGGGAAAGGCCATGGATGACATCGAAAACCAGCTTCCTTCGTGAGGCTGGAACTAACGGACAGTGGCAGCTGACGCTGGTGTCGTAGAGGAGCGTTGAGCTGGAGGAGCCCACGGGTATGTCCTCCCACCTTAGTGCAGTGAAGGCCGTGCTGTAGGCTGGCACTTCCAGGTCAGCAGCCTGTTCCCATGCAGTTGCCAGATTGGTCTACAAGTAGTGGATTGGGCTACATTTTATGGCTGTCTAATACAAAAAATTACAATCTGCTTCTTGCTAAATTTTGGGCTACTTTTTGTAGTTATTGGATAATTTTATGATTCAACTAATTATAAAATTGGGCTAGTTTCATATAAATAGTTTTTCAGCATAGATCTTTCAAAAGTTTCAAATATATTAACATTTCATTTTGTTGATTTAAAGTAAATTTTCATTTTAATTCTCTTTGAGCCTTGCATGAGTTGGACAGTGAGTGGCTGCGCTGGGAATACAATGCCAGGATACTAGGCTTCCCTTTCCCCACCTATTTGTGCATCTTACAACAACACATGACTGAACCATTGATTAGAAATAGGGCGCAGATTAACTTGAATGATCAACGCTCTTTTGATAAGGTACAATAGGGGAAATGGCTTTTTGCCCACCAGTAGTGTTATTGTTTGGGAAAGACATGTTGGTGACATCATGTTAATGACTCCTATCCCTTTATAATAAGTAATTCAGTTTTGTTAACCTTTTCCCATTAAAAGAAAATGATTTTATTTAAATAGTTCAAGCATTTTGAGTTCAGTTTATTTTGTTTTCAACATGTCATATCATGTCGAAAGAAAACGTTTATTTATTTTTCTGAGGAAAAAAAAAAAAAGTTCACCCTTTTTAGTTCAACCGAAATAGTTGGAATTTTCACCCATCTGAGAAGATACTAAAGCATTTCAATCAAAGCACCCTTGAGCAAAATACATCATATCGAAGGTAAGTTTCACATAGTTCTCCTATGTATATAAATATACGGTATACATAAATATATACGTCTGGTTTGATAATTTTACTATGTTCTCATGAAATTTGGCATTGGCTACTTTTTTCAAATCTGCTACTTTTGAAGGTAGTATAGGCTACTTTTCCCAAAATAATCTGGCAACTCTGTTCCTGAGCCAGGTCCTCATAGTCGATTCCCAGGTGAATGGTGTTGATCTCGAGCCTCGACAGGGCATCGGCCACTGGATTTCTCTCACCAGGGACATAGTGGATGGTGCAGCTGAACTCTGCGATGGCTGCAAGGTGCCGTTGTTGCTGAGCCAACCAAGCGCTGCCTGCCTTGGTAAAGGCATGGACCAGCGGCTGGTGGTCCATCATGAAAGGAGTGCATTCCAAGAGGTACCTGAAGTGGCGCATGGCTTGGTATACAGTTAGCAACTCCCTGTCAAAGGAAGTCCACCTTCTCTGCACCCAAGATGCGCTTATCAAAGTGGACAATCAGCCCGTTCTCCTGAAGGCGCTTCAGGACCGCTCGCACATGGTTCAGGTGCTCCTCTGGTGATCTGGAAAAGATTAGGCTATCGTCCATGTAGCAGATGCAGAAGGGCAGGTCCCCTAGGATGCTGTCCATCAGGCGTTGGAAGGTGCTTCTGGCGTTCCTGAGGCCGAAGGTGGGGTATGAGAATACGTAGGACCCGAACGATGTGATAATAGCTGTCTTGGGGATGTCGTTGGGGTGCATGGGGATTTGAAAATAAGACTTGTGTAAGTCCATTTTTCAGAAAATTTTCATCCCATGAAAGGCCCTGGTGAGGTCCTGCAGCATATTCGGTAGAGGGTAGTGGTCTGGTGTTGTCACAAGGTTCAGACAATGGTAGTCCCCACAGGGCCTCCAGGTGCCGTTGGACTTCTTTACCATGTGGAGGTGAGATGCCCAAGGGCTTGATGCCTTCTTGCAGATGCCCATCTGCTCCATCTCTGCGAAAGTGCGTTTGGCGTCCTGGAGTCACTTGAGTGGCAGGTGGCAGAACTTAACATGTATGGGGGCCCTGTGGTGGTAGATTCCATGCTTGTCCAGGGTTCCAGCCATCTCATGGAGCTCTGATCTGAAGACGTGGGGAACTCCTGTAGGAGGGCACCGTACTTGTTGAGAGCAATGGAGCATACGGTGGGTCTGCCCGGGCCAGCAGCGAGTATGTCGGGAACAGCAGGTCCTCATTTCAAGAAGGCATTTGCGGTCCACGTCCGCTAGAAGCCCGTGCTTTGCCAGGAAGTCTTCTGCCCCCCCCCCCCCCCCCAAAGGAGAGGAACCTTAACGTCCGCAGTGATGAAGGGCCAGTTGTAGGAGCGGATGGGGCTTCTGTTTGCGGCCACAAGGGTGGCTGCGGTGTCGGGAGTGAGGCTGCGATCCTCTCCTGATAGTGAAAACACTGACTGCATCGCCCATGTCAACCCACTGACTGCATCGCCCGTGTCAAACCACATCCTACGGCGGGAGATAGCGTCGCTGATGTAGAATTCCACACGGTGGGATTTCGAAGGGGTTGCGGCCACGGCCACTGTTGAGGGTGGCCTCCTTCCTAGTTTTTTGGGAAGGAGCATGGCAACTCACATCTTCCGGCATTCTTCCTGAACCTACGGTGTTAGAAGCACCAGGATGGGATATCCTTTCGCTGCTGTGAAGGCTTTTTCCTTCAGTAGAATGCATTCACCTCTGGGTCGTTGGGATCCTTTATCAATACACAGTTAGCTGTAGGTGTTGTGGCAAGCTTTGCAGCCCTGGTGGCTTCATGGACTTTCTGGGCCCTGTCAACCAGGTCGTCCATCAGCAACGTGTCCATCTCCTTCATCTGCACTCGTACTTCCTGCAAAAGGCGACGGAGAAAGATCTCTCGGGACAGGCTGATCTCCTTTCTCCGTCCATCTTCACTGACCTCTGGCAGTAGTAATAGGCCCGTCAGCTGATCCCAAGCATCCTTGGGTTCTGTGTCTCCCAGAGGCTGGGTGATGAGGTTGAGGACACGGGCAGCCCTCACGGGGACAGACAGGGAGTATGTCCTATCTAGATTCTTCTTCAGCTCCCTATAGGCTATCTGGCTGTTCTGTGCATCCAGCCACAGGGCGATCTGGCTGAAAACTTTCTCCAGCAACGTTGTCATGACAACGTCAGCCTTGACTCCCTCGTCCATGATGTCCGCTACCCTGAAATGAACCTCCACCCGTTGGAACCATGATGCCGCAGTTTGCTTAGAGAAGGGAAGCAGTTTGACGGATTGGACAACCGATACTCGTGTGGATATGATGGTATTTAGGAGGATTTGAGTTTCCTCGGAGGAACTGTGTACCACAGACTACAGCATCATGTCCATTTCACTTACACCAAAACGCAATTAGTATTTAGTCCGTTAATGGTGTTGGGTTTGTTAGAGCCAAGACTAGTCACCATTTGAGCCCTTTAATGACTGAGTACGGTCTATGTGTGTCATAAATGGCGGGGCCAAACCGTTTGAAAGACACCAGAAACACCTGGGGAAGGTATGCTGAAGTAAGTCTGTTAGTGGTGTTGGTGTCAACCGCGGAAAAGAGCTTTCAGAGACCTAGACTATAAAGCCATGTGGTTCCATTAAAGATTCTCTGAAGGTAAGGGCGGGAGCCAAAACCGGTGAGTCACCGTCCAAACCGGGAGGTCACTAGTTGTGAGGACTAGACAGAGAGGCAGGTAGTATCTGGGTACTGAAGCTTTATTACAGATGAGCGGGGTTGACATAGAACAGGTGCAGACGGATATGTAGTACCCGAGTCAGGTCTACAGTGATCTGAGTACGCAGATGGAGAATTTGTGTTTCTTTACCAATACTTATACATGAATATTTACAAACGCAATCTGCGTACATACATGATTAATATGTCGGCGGAAAGGCTGGGGTATTCCATACAGAATGATAAACTGTAAAAAAATTACAAGTTAATAATATATATAAAATATTGTAAAAGATGTCCTTACAACATATATATCAATATTTATATATGTATGATCAAATAATATATATATATATATATATATATAATATATATATATATATATATATATTATATTATATAATATATATATATAACATATATATATATATATATATATATATCATATATATATATATATATATATATATATATATATATATATATATATATATATATATATATATATATATATAATATATATATATATATATATATATATATATATATATATATATATATATATATATATATATATATTGACATTCTTGTCAGTTACTCTCAAAACACATGTTGATTAGGCATTAACTTCAGAAGTAACTATTATCCTGGAAATGTGAAGTAAACTTATGTTATGACAGAGCCTCTCACCTTTTGAGCATCCCTCTTCATCCGAAAAGTCCGGACAATCATATCGTCCATCACAACGGAATTTCTTGGGAACACATGACCCATCTCGGCACATCAGCTGACTAGGACTGCAGGCTTTGGAAAACACATACTAAAAATTATCATTTTTTACTCCCAACCTTTATTTTATGTAATATATCAAATACATTTTCTTCAAAAATAAAAGCATTACCAATACCATTAAAAAAACCCATTCGATTTATTCCTGACATTTACTTTTAAATTTAACCCATCCATGAAAAGAAGAGGTGATTCTACATTACCGAAAGTGTTATCAGCCCTTTTACTAAAAGGATTTATGAATAAAAGCATATGAACATTATCTTATTTCAGTATACATACTGTACGCAGTTCAACTTCAGCACCTTCCAGTAGTATGATAAATATTTTTTTTTAGTCACCCTCTGTGGGACATCATCTTGTTGACTATCAAACGGTATAAAACAGTTCACAAAGGCTGGGTGGTAAAAGTGGTTTCAAGCACTATTACTGGCATGTATGATAGGCTGTATTTTCTGAATCTTACATCAACAGGGTGATGATACTCTTTATGATTATTAACTGCATTAACAGTAATCACCATGAACCAAAGATAATAATGAAAAGACTTATTTAAATTTACACATTTTACTGAAAAAAGATAATCCCCCCCTATACTGAGTACCTCAGGAAGGAAAACTGAAAGCTCTAGATGATTTCTATGTCATTCATTAGGATACAGGGATGAATGACTGATTAAATGTAAAGGAATACAAAGAAAAATCAGGATAGTATTTGCAACAGCATATACAAATATTACAGCAAAATATGCATAATCAGCTTATTTTACAAATATATAGAAAAAATATGAGAATTTGGGACAAATTGGTTTTAAGGAGATACGTATCTAGTTTTTTAATTAATGGTCCTGAATAATCTAAATTAATAACTCAAATGAATTTGCATGAGAAAAATATGGGTAACAGACTATCAAAATGATATTGTCATGTTACAATAAAGTTTTATACATACTTACCTGACAGATATATACGATTAATAGCCCACCCAGCCTCCCCGCAGGAGACAGGTGGAAGAGAAGAATTCTGATTAGAAAACGGGGATGGTTCCTAGTCCTGCCACCCAGGGCAGGGCGGTAGATCACCTGACCTACCTGTAGCGTGTGCCGCGAAATTTGAAATTCTGTCGGAGACGACGGAGTCTATAGCTAAGTATATATCTGTCAGGTAAGTATGTATAAAACTTTATTGTAACATGACAATATCATTTTTATACATTCAACTTCCCTGCCAGATATATACTTAGCTGATTAGCACCCATTGGTGGTGGGTAAGAGACAGCTAACTACTGAAATAGACAGGTAAACAACATATGTTGTAGGTATTTATAAACCTTGGTTCCTACCTTATTAGGCTGAAGACTTCGCGGCTACTGCCTTGGAGTCTGCTTAGCCTCAAGAGCCTCAGCGAGATAATGATCTATGGCTAAGAGTTCTTGTGTCTGCCAATGGGGTCTTATCCACTTACTCGGCAGAGCCTAAAGGCCTTTGTCATTGGGTGCTATTCCACTAACATGACAATACACCTTGTTCAAGGAGCACAAAACCGATCCCGATCACCTGATCCTAACATCCATGTTAGTTCTAAGATTGTAAGGAGTTATCCCCGAACTCCTCACAAACAACCAAAAAAAACTCGAAACATAATTACACTTTCATTACAAAATATACAAAAAAAAAATTTTGTACTCCCCTACTAGTCATACATACCCTTGATCCCCTACCAGCAATGACACTCTGCTCCCGTGCGACAGTAGTGAGCTTGCTACTAGAAAACCAAGCACATATCTGACAAGAGGGTTTATGTACGATAAAAACACAAAATTAAGGATCAGTCTTTGCTCCAAGACCCAGTACTGTATCTGCTGATACAAAAGGACCTAGCGAGAAGCACTTCTCATAGGTCACTCTCACGTCCTTCAGATAATGAGATGCAAACACTGAATTGCACCTCCAATATGTAGTCTCAATGATATTCTTCAGAGACATATTCTTTTGGAACGCCAAAGACGTTGCTACTGCTCTTACTTCATGCGTCTTGACCTTTAGAAGACCGAAGGATTCCTCCGAGCAGTTCTTGTGAGCGTCCGTAATAACGCTTCTCACAAAGAAAGCCAAGGCGTTCTTGGACATGAGTCGGGTTTGGGGTTCTTCACTGCACACCAAAGACCTTGTTGACAAGCTCCCATCTGTCTCTTCCTCTCTAAATAGTATTTAAGAGCTTTCACTGGACAGAGAGATCTCTCTATCTCTCTGCCTACCAGGTTAGATAGGCCTTTTACCTCAAAACTTCTGGGCCAAGGTTTTGATGGGTTTTCGTTCTTTGCCAGAAACATTGTCTGGAAAGAACAGATGGCAGCATCTCCTTTGAACCCCACCGTGGAATCCAGAGCGTGTAATTCGCTCGTCCTCTTGGCTGTAGCGAGAGCCACCAGGAACAAGCATTTCCTAGTGACTTCGCGGAAGGACGCCAGATGTAAAGGTTCGAATTTATCCGATGAAAGGAATTTCAGGACCACGTCTAGATTCCAACTAGGTGTTCTAGGAGTAGCTGATTTCGAAGTCTCAAAAGATCTAATTAGATCGTGTAGATCTTTGTCGTTAGCAATGTCCAGGCCTCGATTCCTGAATACTGAAGACAGCATGCTTCGGTATCCTTTTATTGTCGAGACAGATAGGTGTGATTCCTCTCTCAGAAAGAGGAGGAAATCGGCAATATTCACTATAGAGGTACTGGAGGAGGACAGCTTCTGACCCTTACACCACCTCCTAAAGACTTCCCACTTCGACTGGTATACTCTTCTCGTCGAAGCTCTGCGGGCTCTAGCGATAGAGCCCGCAGCCTTGCGAGAAAAGCCTCTCGCTCTGACAAGTCTTTCGATAGTCGAAAGGCAGTCAGAGCGAGACCTGGGAGGTTGTGATGAAACCTCTCGAAGTGGGGTTGTCTGCAGTAGATCGTGTCTGTTTGGAAGCGATCTGGGGAAGTCCACTATCCACTCCAGTACCTCCGTGAACCATTCCTGGGCTGGCCAAAATGGGGCTATGAGTATCAACTTCGTGCTCTTTCGAAGCTACGAACTTCCTGAGCACTTCCCCCAGGATTTGAAACGGGGGAAAGGCGTAAGCGTCCACACCCGACCAATCCATGAGAAACGCGTCTATTGCGAAGGCTCTCGGATCTTCTACTAGAGAGCAAAAGGTCTCTATTCTTTTGGAGAGGAACGTCGCAAACAGGTCTATGTGAGGTCTCCCCCACAGGGACCAAAGACTTCGACACACTTCTTCGTGAAGAGTCCATTCTGTGGGAAGGACCTGGTTTTCTCCTCTCAGTCTGTCCGCTCTCACATTCTTGATCCCTTGAACAAACCTTGTGAGGAGAGTTATGCCTCTTTCTTCCGTCCAGGTTAACAGGTGTCTTGTCAACTGATAGAGGGAGAAAGAGTGCGTGCCTCCTTGCTTGCGTAGTAAGCCAGAGCCGTGGTGTTGTCTGAGTTTATCTGTATCACTCACCCCGTCTCTGACTATCATTCTGTTCGAAGAACTTTAAGGCTAGGTGTATGGCCACAAGTTTCTTGCAATTGATGTGCCAGGACACCTGTTCCTTTGTCCAGGTGCCTGACACCTCCCTTGCTCCCAGCGTTGCTCCCCATCCCGACTCCGAAGCGTCGGTAAACAACACTTGGTCTGGGTTCTGCAGGGCAAGCGATACGCCTTCGTTCTTTTGAAGCTGAGGGATCCACCACTTCATATGATCTTTTACTTCTTTTGGAAGTTGGAAGACGTCCGAGAGTTGACCCGTCTTCCAACTCCACACCTCTTTGAGGAAAAACTGAAGAGGGCGGAGGTGAAGTCTCCCTAGCGAGAAGAACTTTTTCCAATGAGGACAGGGTCCCTAAAAGGCTCAGGTAATCCCTCGCTGAGCTGTTCTTTCTTTTCTAAGAAGCTCGAGATTCTCGACAAACCTCGAGCGATTCTTTCTCGCGAAGGATATACTCGAAAACCCCGAGAATCCATCTGAATCCCCAGATAGACCAAGTTCTGGCTGGGATCAGTTGTGACTTCTCGAGGTTGACGAGCAACCCTAGCGAATCTATCATGTTCCTTGTTACTTCTAAGTCCTCCAAGCACTGACTCTTCGACTTGGCCCTGATCAGCCAGTCGTCCAAGTAGAGGGAGATGTTTATCCCCTCTAGGTGAAGCCATCTTGCTACATTCGCCATCAGGTTGGTGAATACTTGTGGGGCTGTAGACAGTCCGAAGCACAGAGCCCTGAACTGAAAGATCTTGTCTCCTATCACAAAGCGAAGATATTTCTTTGACAAATGGTGAATGGGAACGTGGAAATAGGCGTCTTGCAGGTCCAGAGAGACCATCCAATCTCCTGGGCGAAGCGCCGACATTACAGAGGCGGACGTTTCCATACGAAACTTCTTTTTCTGTACGAAGCGATTCAGAGCGCTTACGTCCAGAAACTGGCCGCCCACCCCCCCGATGCCTTTGGTACTAGAAAAAGGCGATTGTAAAATCCCGGGGAGTGTGGATCCTGCACAAGTTCGATGGCCTCTTTTCCCACATTTGCTCCACCATTTGGAGGAGAGTCTTTCGCATTAACGGGTCTCTGTACCTCGCTGACAGTTCCCGAGGCGTAGATGTTAGGGGAGGGCTGTCGTCGAAGGGGATTACATATCCCTTCTTCAGGACCGACACTGACCAAAGGTCGGCTCCCCTTTGTGCCCATACTCCTGCAAAGTTCAGGAGTCTGGCGCCCACTGGTGCTTGGAGGAGCAACAAGTCACTTCGATTTCTTGAAGGGCCTAAATGAAGACCTTCCTCTCTTTTCAGAGCTCTTCTTTCTGGCAGGGGACGAGCCGCTGCACCTCCACGAAAGGGCTGCTGAGTAGGACGAGATTCCTTCTTAAACCGTCGACACTACCGGTCGTCCTTTCTTGGACGTTTGCGTAAGTAGGTCTTGTGTCGCTTCTCAGTTAGCGAGCGAGATATATCCTTCACTAACTGAGAAGGAAACAGATGATCTGATAGAGGGGCGAACAGTAAGGCAGTCCTCTGGCTCGGAGAAACCCCTTTCGATAAAAGGGAACCATACACTGATCTCTTTTTCAGGAGACCAGCACCAAAAAGGGAAGCCACTTCACCCGAACCGTCCTGTACTGCCTTGTCCATGCAGGACAGGACGCTATGGAGAATTTCTGGGTTCTCAGAAACTCCGGATCCTTAGATTTGTTGGCCAAACCTCCGAGTGACCAATCCAGAAAATTGAACACCTCTAAAGTGACAAAAAGTCCCTTTAGAAAGTGGTTCAACTCTGAAGTGCTCCACGTCGCTCTGACCGATCCTAAGGAGTGACGTCTAGAGGCCTCCACTAAACTGGAAAAGTCGGCATCTGCAGAGGCGGGTAAAGAAAGACCCATAGTCTCTCCTGTCCCATACCAAATACCTCTCTTCCGTGCAATCTGGAAGGAGGCATGCAGAATACCGTCTTTCCTAACTCCTTCTTCTTGTCCATCCAAGAATCTAAAGAATGGAGTGCCTTCTTCATTGATATCGCAGGCTTCATTTTCAAGAAGGCCGACGATTTAGCCGTAGCTGAGCTCGAAAAGAGTGAACGAGGAGGAGGAGGAGCCGCAGGACTAAGAGAATCTCCAAACTCTTGTAGTAGTAATGAGGCCAAGACTTTGTAACTAGAAAGTCCCTCATTAGCAGGAGGTTCGTCGTCAGACAACTCGTCTAACCCTCTGATCAGACGAAGGAGAAAGTTCACGTTTGGAGGGAGAGTCCTTCCAAGACCTCCTATGTTCTGAAGGAGAGGAGCTCCTATTTGGCGAAGAGTCATAACCTCCAGGAACGAGTCCCCGACTCTTTGACTCCTGGCTCTTGACTCTTGCCTCCTGACTCCTGGCTCCTGGCTCCTGACTCCTGCCTCCTGACTCCTGACTCCTGCCTCCTGACTCCGGACTCCTGCCTCCTGACTCCGGACTCCTGGCTCCTGCTCCTGATCCTGCCTCTTGGCTCCTGGCTCCTGCCTCTTGGCTCCTGCCTCCTGCCTCTTGCCTCCTGGCTCTTGCCTCCTGGCTCTTGCCTCTTGCCTGGATGCCTCCACACTCTTGGCTCTGGGCTCCTGGCCTCCTGGTTGACTCCTCACTCCTGGCTCTTGGCTCCTGCCTCCTGGTGACTCCTCACTCCTGGCCGGTGGTGCCAGACGTCTGATTGTTTCATCCAGGTTCGTACCGGAAACCTCACCTCGAGTAGGAGTATCGATCCTGGAGGTAGATACCTCCATACGTCTGGAGGATCTTTTAATAGGAAGGGAAGTGTCTTTCCTTCTAGGAGGCTCCTTTGACAGGACTCCTACAAACGACGAAATCTGTTCCTGCATCGCCATCATGAACCTCTTAGTAGCCTCCTCTTTATCCTCTTCGGGAGGAGGGGAAGGAGGAGGGGAGGAGTCCATAGCCTCCACCTCCTGCCTCCTTCTCACTCTGGTTGAAAGAATGGCTCTTCTTGCCTTCTTCACTCCCGATGGAGACTCCTCAGGGAAGTTTTCAGGGCTCGAGTCAATAGTCGGCGCCCTCCAACTCCTCTTGAGAGGCCGAGATCGATCGGAATCTCTCCAATCACGTCTCGGTGATGAAGATCCCGACGACGAGAAACATTCACGTAGGACGCTTTTACAATAGCGGTCCTTGGCAGTCTGGGGTGTCACAGAAACCGCCGAAGGGACACCTGATCGGTGGGATTCTCCACAACCTCCTTTCGGCTTTCGACATTCCTTCTCCTCTGGGCATGTGAGCTTGGAAGAGGTCTAGACCTAGGAGCGTTGCTGAGCCGACCAGATGCCCCCTCCACTACACTGGGACACTCATATCACTGTCCACTGACAATTCACTAGCCTTACCTTGTATGGCAGCCATTTTGTTTTCCATCAACTTGAAGGCTGCTTTTAGATCTGCAAGTTCTTTCGCTGGATCTACAGGTTCTGCAATAGGAGAAGGGGCTGCAATGGAAGGAGAAGTAGCAATACTTACCCTTGGGGAAGATCCCAAGCTTGGAATTAGTTCAGATCTAGAACTACTTAAACTTCTATGAGAAGCCTTCCTCACTCTTTCTCTTTCTAACTTTTTTAAATAATTAGTTAGATTCTTCCATTCGTTCTCACTCAAGTTCTCACATTCCAAGTTCTTACATTCCTTACAAGTAAATTAGTAAAAGAACATTCATACTCCCTGCACTCTTGCATACCGTGTGAGGGTCTACCGAAGCTTTCGGCAACCTCACCTTACAGCCTACATTCACACAACGTCTCACAACCATACCAGAGTCAGACATATTTAAAGAAAAATCCAAAATCAAGTCCACAAAACAGTCCACAAAAGCGTATGCCAATCCAACAATCCAGATACGTCACCAAAAGTCGGTCAAGAAGATCAATTGCCGGTGAAAAAAGAAAAACCAATCGAGACCGGAACAACAACAATGTTGATGGTCCGGGCGACAGAAGAATTCTGATTAGAAAACGGGGATGGTTCCTAGTCCTGCCACCCAGGGCAGGGCGGTAGATCACCTGACCTACCTGTAGCGTGTGCCGCGAAATTTGAAATTCTGTCGGAGACGACGGAGTCTATAGCTAAGTATATATCTGGCAGGGAAGTTGAATGTATAAAATTAAACTTTACTACATAATGGAGAAACAAAACAAAAATACCAACTTCACTTTCAATTTCACTACAGGATGGAAAACACGACAAAAAGTGCCTTTGCCAACCTAAATTAAGATGTGTGACTACTTCAAGCTTTTGAAAGCACACTTTGATATTCCTAGGAATTAATCTGTTATTATAATTATAACTCCATGTTATGTATATGGATTGGCAGTGTGGACAGAGAGCACTGCTTTATACACCATATTTCCTTTTCATCAATAACTTCATTTTAATATCTGCTTTACTCAACATAGTAATTACTCACCGTTTGAACATCCTTCTTCATCAGAAGAATCGGAACAATCTTGTCGTATATCACAACGATATTCTTTTGGTATGCAAGACCCATCTCTACACATCCACTGGTCTGTGCCACAAGCTTCAAAGACCAATGTAAAATTAAAACACTAATTTATTCCAAAAAAAATACTATTACTGACATTCTAACCACCTTTATCAACACAAGAGGTTCAAGTCATCTATTAGATAACAGAAGACAAAATGATTGTGTTAAGACCTACAATACAAGATTTCACTGGAAAGCAAATTAAGAACCATTTATAGATCTGAAAAATAATTCCTCTTGAAACCAAGACATTTCTATACACACAGATGACTACTATTAACAAATTCCTCTAGCAGATAGTACTGCCATGAATCATGTAATCTCACCAATTATTCATCAGTCTCTCAAGGAGCATGTGACATTTGTATCTCATTCACTACAACATTATTATTTTCTGTACTAAACCAGTCTCCCATTCCATCTCCAACTTCATTTATAACACTAGACTTGTTTTTTACCTTTCATGTGACACCTTGTAAACTGCCATCTGGAAATCCAGATAAACCTTAATCTTTTTATTGTTTTCATATACATATAGATCACAAGTCATGGGTGACATAAATGGTTGGTTGAGTACATTCTAGATTACCAGGAACTGAAGGCAGGTACTCATTCATCAATACATCAAGTTTCTAATATTTCACTTCTTTGCTTTGCTCCAATGATACAATGTAAATGTCAAAAGTGAGGAGTAATTTTTCTAATTCTCCAATTACCATCAGGTGTAATATATCTGGACAAGGGTCCTCCACTTTATTTCAACACATTTTCTCACCTACAAATCCCTGTCGAGCTCAAGAGAAGTGGTATCAATATATACCTCTCTCTCTCTCTGCCATCCAGTTCGCTGCATCTCCCTTCCATGTTGTCGGCCTCTTCTCTTGCTGATCTGTCTGAGGCTTTATGCCAGGGGGTTCTTAAGAGATTGGACTCTGTTTTAGAAGATAAGTTGGCTACCATGTACACTGGGAGGGCTGGAAGCAAGCGTGTTGCATCGCCCCCACCTCCTGCAAAGAGATTGTGTAAGGAGCCAGTGCTGTCCCTCTCCTGCTCCCCCATCAACAGCGCGTCGGTGTATCAAGCGTTGGAAGGCTAAGGACTTTGCCCTTTCTTCATCTGTGAGTGAGGAGCAGCACGCTCGTGATCCTGAGTGTTGGTGTTTCTGAGAGTGTTGGTGTTTCTTCCCCTGTGCGATCTGCAGTGGCTGCTTCGTCCTCTGCATCGAGTTGCGAACGTGTTGCAACCTCCCTCGTTCATGCACATGTTGCACGTGCTTCCACTTCTCCTTCTACAGGGTTGCGAGTGTGGAGTTGGTGCAGCAGGAGTGTTTGCCTGCCCCACTCCCTGGTACTTCCAGGAGTCTATCTCAAGTGTTCAGGATTCCTCACTGACACACATTCGTACGTCTGCCATGCCCGTGCCCAAACGTGGCAATGCTGGAAAGTCATCTGTTGGGAGAGTGCGTAGTGATGTCCCTAGTGTTGTGGTTGGTTCATCGTGGGAGTTGGCGCTTGGATCCAGCCCAGACAGGTTAGTTGGTGTTTTGGGCTGTTTGGCTGCTGGTTCTTCCGTTAATAGACACAAGGAAGGCGCTTTAGATGAGCCTGCACAACCTTCGCGTCATCGGTCTCTGTTGTAGGAGCAGGAGGAGGGAGTAATGCAAGAGTTTTTGCCTTCCTTTACAGAGGTTGTCGATCTCATTCGTGGAATCAACAATTTGGAAAGTCGAACTCAGGCTCAGTTGTCTTTCACTCCTTCCTGCTTGGATGCCTTGCTGGGAACTACGCAGGATCCCAAGTCATCGTTTCAACTTCCCTTGTCAGGGCACGTCCAGTCGGTCTTGCATCAGGTTAACGCCTCTGTTTCAGATCAGGACAGTTCGCTTCGCTCTAGGGGCTCTCCCAAGCGGTTAAACCTGCCTCACAAGAGGCATAGGAAGTACTATGCTATGAACTTTATTTTTGATGTAGCGTCCTCTTAACCCAGACGTCATTCGTCTGAAGCCGGGATTGACTTTGGAGCAGGTGAGGTCAGTGGATCCGTCCTTGTCTCCACAGGATGCCTCAGCGTTGGAATCTACGGCAGCCTCCATGTTGCAGACGGTTTTTTGACTGGACATTTGGTCAACGGTCATTGCCAAGATAGCTTCTGTCAGGTCCCCAGAGGGGTTGGTGAGTACTTCCTCTCTTGCCAGTTTGTTGCAGTTCGGAGGCAAGATGTTTTTGTATTTGGCTCACCTCAGTGTTAATTTACGGGCTAACCTTCTGATTAGAAGAGACACGGCTTTATCCAGGATGGAAAGATCACTTGACCCTGATTTCTTGCTGGCATTAAGGAATGGAGATCTTTTGGAATCACAATTTCTGTTCCCTCGGACTAAACTGGAGGATGCAATACACTGGCGCTGGGCTGAAACCAAGGACAGATTAGTGCACCAGGCCGTGTCTAAGTTAGAATCACGTCCTCGGAGATGTCTGGCTCCTCCTCCCCCTGCCCAGCAGCAGTCACGAAGATCATCACCTGGTAGGCCGTCAAGGAGTTCGGTTTCAGCAGGGCCTCCCCATTCGTCCCAGCCTAGGTCAGAGGACCAACGTCCCTTTCGCTCCCATTCCTTTAAGCTCAGAAGGGGCCCCAGGGGCAGAGGTAAAGGGAGCAATCGGTAGGTTAGGTGCCTCTCTCTCTCCTGTGGGTGCCTGGCGAGCCATTCGGTCAAGTATAAGAGTTATGGGGCAGAGAAGTGGGTGGTACGTATCCTTCAGGTGGGGTATCTACTGTCATTCGACTTCTCTCTTACTCTCTCGGACAAGCCGCAGCTCAGGAAGGTGTATCCTCCAGATTCTCTGAAGTTCTTGGCTTTTTGGGAGGAAGTGCAGAAGATGCTGGCCAAGGATGCGACAGAGGAGGTGGTACGTCCGTCTCCAGGGTTTTACAATCACATTTTCTTGGTGCCCAAGGCGTCAGGAGGTTGGAGACCTGTAATTAACTAATCCACCTTGAATCACTTCATCAGGAAGACACAGTTCAAGATGGAGTCCCTGCATTCAGTGTTGGCAGCTGTGAGGGAAGGTGACTTCATGCTGTCGATAGACTTAAGGGACGCATACTTCCAGATCCCTGTTCATCCGACGTCCAGGAAGTTCCTTCGCTTCTCTCTCGTGGACAAAGTCTTTGAGTTCAAAGTCCTGTGCTTTGGGCTGACCACAGCCCCTCAAGTGTTCACAAGGGTCTTCTTTCTCATATCAAGTTGGGCCCATGCTCAGGGGATCTGTTTGCTGAGGTACCTTGACAATTGGTTGGTCTTAGCAGACGATTGGTTGGTCTTGGCAGGTTCCAGGGAAAAGCTGCTGCAGGACAGAGATTGTCTACTTCGGTTCTATCTGGAACTGGGCATCTTGGTTAACCAGGAAAAGTCAAACCTCATACCCAGTCAAAGGATTCTCTACTCTGCATGGTCATCGATACAGCAGTTGCAAGAGTTTTCCCGTCGGATCAGAGGTTGGAGAAATTGCGAGTGGTGGCATGCGACTTCCTGTTGGAACCACATCAGTCAGCTCATCAGTGGCAGGTTCTTCTGGGAGTTTTGTCTTCCCTGGAGAAGCTGGTCCCTCATGGGCATCTTTATCTTCGGTCTCTACAATGAAGACTGGGGGAATTCTGGTCTCCAGCAGGGGACACACCCCTGTTAAAGGTTCCTCTGTCTCTGGGAGTGAGAGAAGACCTTCATTGGTGGTTGGACAACCAAATCTTTTGAAGGGTGTCCCTCTGCGTTCTCTCCCACCGGACTTCCTTCCGTTTTCAGATGACTCCCTCGCAGGTTGGGGGGCTCATTTAGGCGGCCTCATTGCCACAGGCATTTGGAGTTTGGAAGACAAGCAGCAGCATATCAACGTCTTGGAGTTGAAGGCAGCCTTCCTGGGTTTGAAGGAGATTCGGGAAAAGGTAGAGGGTCATTCTGTCGTTCTCATGTCGGACAACACCTTGGCGGTCACCTATGTGAACAAGCAGGGAGGCCTGGCTTCTCGTCAACTTCACGCCTTGACCGTTGAGGTTCACCAGTGAGCGGTCAGCAATTTTGGTAGAGCTCTCAGCCAGGTATATCCCAGGCAAATGGAATGTGGTCGCAGACAAACTCAGTCGTCGGGATCAGATCCTAGGCACAGAATGGTCCCTTCATCAAGTTGTAGCAGACAAAGTCTTCCTGGGGGAGACCTATGCTGGACCCTTTTGCGACTCGATTAACAGGAAACTGGAGATATTCTGTTCAGTGGTTCCAGATCCTTTAGTGTTGGCAGAGGACGAATTCCAACATCCCTGGGACAAGCTGGAGGTGTATGCCTTCCCTCCGTTTTGTTTGATCTGCCAAGTTCTGAACTGGCTGATGAGTTCGCAGAGTCTCAGTGTGACTTTGATAGCCTCTAACTTAGGCGGAATGGTTTCCAGATCTATCGTTGCTGCCGGAGGTTTTGAGGGAAATTCCCCCCGGAGGCATCTCCTGTGTCTTCACGCTTGGAGGCTATCAAGTACCTCCTCTGAGTAAGAGGTTTTTCTCAGAGAACAGCAGGGCATATGTCCAGCAGTCTCAGAAGGTCGACCTCTGAGGTTTACCAAGGCAAATGGGTTATCTACTGTAATTGGTGTCGTAAACGGGGATTTTCTCCACTAACCTCTATTCAGCGAATAGCAGACTTTTTAACCTTCCTCAGAGATGAGAAACGTTTGGCCGTTTCTGCAATTAGAGGCTACAGGGCGGCCCTGAGTTTAGTATTACGCCTTATACGTATCAACATCTCCTCATCCTGGGAACTTTCCTTGCTAGTTAAGGGGTTTGAGCAATCAAGTTCTCCTAGGGAGCTCAAGCCTCCAACGTGGGATGTTTCTCTGGTGCTCAAGAGCTTCATTATGGGTCCATATGAGCCTTTGCGTCACTCATCTGACAGGAACTTGACACTCAAAACGGTTTTCCTCCTGGCCTTGGCATCTTCAAAGAGGGTAGGAGAGCTCCCAATCTGAGCTATGACGTGAAGCACACCAGGGGTTGGGGGTTGGTGTCCTACAAATTTGTCCTGGAATTCATGGGGCAAGACCCAAAATCCCTCTGTGCATGATGATAGGTTCACTTCATTTTCCATTCCATCACTGAATGCCTTTTTGGGTGGTGATGCTCAAGAGCTTTTGTTGTGTCCTGTCTGGGCCCGACTTTGCTATCTTAAAAGGACACGGCACCTTAGACAAGGCTGCTGCAGACTTTTTGTTAGCACAGGACGTACAAAGAAAGGTGTCGAAGAATACTATCTCTTTTTGGATACGGGAAGCCATCAGACAGGCATACTTGACTCTTGATGATTCCGCCACCATGTCTGTGCAGGTTAGAGCGCATGATGTTAGGGGTTTTGGTCCCTCTCTGGCTTTCAAAAAAAAAACTTGGCTGTAAATAGAATGCTGAGTGCTGGTCCTTGGTTACACCAGTCCATGTTCACCCCTTTCTATCTTAAGGATGTTGCCCACAGATCTACGGACACATTTTCCCTGGGTCCTGTGGTGACTGCCCAACAGGTTGTGTAACTCATTGTTGCCCTTAACAGGACACTTTTGTATCTTACCCAAGATGATTGTGTGGATGAGAGAATGAGTGAGTTGGCTGGTCTCTTTCTGTCTCTTGTACATTTCCTTCTACCTTCGGGAAGGTTAAGGAATAGACACGTCATTCACTGGACTGATCTGATACAAGTGAGTAAGGTAGTCATACTGATGGTGTAGCCACTTAATATATAAATATCAAACCCTCTATTTGGCAGCATATGCTCCACTCCTTGGCAAGGAGGAGTTGGGAGTGGTAACAAACCCTGGTGTGTTGGTTTGCTATTGGACAGTCAAGTTTCTCTTTGGTTCCCTATACAATGATTCTCCCATATATCATTGTATATCACTAAGTGTCTGAGTGGTTAGATATCAATTTATCTAGCTTCTCACGGGCTTCAGTCCCTCTCTGGAAGTTGTTTCTTCTGGAGCTGGACTTGTGGGTAGGCCCCCAGCTGGTTTAGGATGTCTTGTACCTCCTTCCAAGTATGAGTCTATCCTATTGTTAAGATCAAAGGTTTGTTCGCGTATGAACAAATGACAGATTTTCTAAGACAATTTGTATTTTTCATAGCTACAAACCTGAGGTCTGAACATTAAACTGCCCACCTCTAGCTACTCCTCTGTCTGCTAAGACATCCTGGTGGTGTAGTGCGTGGTCCTTGACCACTCTTCACTCGATATGTGCACACGTTGCCAGATCTCACAAGATTCCTTGCTTTCATCTGCAATTTAACCGGATCCAGCTAGGCACTAGAAATTACCCTTTTGTTACAACCTCAGGTCTGTAGCTATGAAAAATACAAATCGTCTTAGAAAATTTGTCATTTTTGAACAGTTTTATTATAAAGATAAGTATAGAAAGGTAGAAGTCAATAAAAGAAAGAAATGGATATTTAAATCATACCTGGCTCAGGGATTTGTACACGTTCACTATTGCATACACTACGTATGTAGTAACCCACTGATGCATAACTGTATTAGGTACTACTCTTCTCTTCAAGATACTGGGATTTTAAGTGGTGTAGGAGAGTCTGTAAAGTTACATTGAACACGTTCACCATTGCTTTCGTTCATGTTTAAACCAAATACATTGTGATGGTAATTGCTTCCTAGCAAAGAAAGATAAAGGAAAGGAGAATGCATTTTCGAGAAGTTCGGCAGCAAGGAGGCGTTAGCGCATTGTGTTGGAAGTACCTGTCCTCATGATGGTTCTAGAATCGGCAGGAGTGTTGTGGAACTCGTCAGGCGCCGTCGTGACGTGAGAAATGCAACCATTTCTGATGCAATACCTCGTCTAGTTTCATCTAAGAAGTTCTAGAAATCTCAGGAGTCTGTGACACTCGCTGTAGGCTCTGCCCCCAGAGTGCCGTATAAATACGACGGTCATAGAAGGAGAAAGCAGAGATCGTAAAAGAGAGAACACCAGTTAGTCACAGAGAGATATCCTCAGTAAGAGCCACAGATCAGATTATCAGTGAGAGATCAGCAGCAGCAGAGATCATCCGTGAGAGATAAGAGAGAAAGGGACCGACGAAGGATCAGAAGAAAAGTTGCTCGAGAGTTGGTTGGATACTGGTTTAGTCATCTTCAGGAGTGGACAACCAAGTTATCTTGACGTTGAGAAGACTTCAGAGAAGAAAATGTCCTGCTAGAGGTTTTGGGGAGTTCCTGCCTTTCAAGTATCAAGAGTAGACTTTATTTTCTGCAATACACAGTCAAGAGGACGTCTGCAATTGCCGCTCTCCTTTTGTGAAGCCACCGCTTCAAGTCACTAAACCGGCCAGCAAGTATTTGAATTACCTTGCTGTTCCCCCAGTTCATGCAGTGTAAGATTCTGTTTTTTTTATGTAAATAGGAGATACCATTCTGCATTTACCTTTGTTAGTAAGCTTGTAAATAAACCTTTGTTGTGTTAGTGTTTCTTTCTATGTTCGTATCCCCAGTTTCAACTGTTGGTGTTGAAATATATATTTTTCTTTTATTTATTTCATATCGAACCTGAAGCGGACCTCTCTCAGAGGCCGTAACATTGTGGCGACCTTTGGCCAGTATATTTTAACACTTTAACAGTTTGAAACAGAGAATATAGAAAGAACCAGAATGAGTGAGATGGTGAAAGAGTTTATTGAGTCAGGTAAGCTCCTGGGTCTAGAGGGGAATGATCTCCGTGAGTATATTGAAAGGAAAGAAAGGGAAAAGTATGAGAGAGATGAAAGAATGGCTGAGAGACAGGAGAGAGCAGCTGAGAGAGAAATGCAGCAACAGGAAAGAGAGAAAGAACGTATGCATGAGCAGGAAGAGAGAGAGAGAAAGAGCGTATGCATGAGTTGGAAATCGCTCGGTTAAGACAAAGCACTCTTAACAGTCAATCAGGCCAGAATGAAAACGAAACTGATAGGTTAGGCATGAGTGCAGTGTTGAAATTAGTACCAAAGTTCGATGAGGAAGATGTAACTACATCTTTCATGTCTTTTGAGAAGTTAATGGAACGAGTAGGTTCTCCTAAAGAAATGTGGACTTTATATTTGCAATCAGTTTTGAGTGGTAGGGCACTTACTGTGTATAGTTGCATGTCTAAGAAGGAATGTGATAGTTACGATATCGTGTAAGAAACTGTTCTTAGCGCATATAGGTTAGTACCGGAGGCGTACCGTAAGAAATTTAGAAGTTTGAGAAAGGATGAAAATATTATGTATGTAGAATATGGTAAGAAGTTAGAAAGGCTGTTTTTTTATTGGTAAACTTCCACTAAGGTTGAGGATTTTGATAGTTTGAAGAACTTAGTGTTGTTAGAAAACTTCAAAGATAACGTATCCCCTGAGATTAAACTTTATATAGAGGATAGGCGAGAAGTATCTTTTGCAGGAGCAACTAGGCTAGCTGACGAATATAGTCTAACTCATAATTTGAGTGTTAATAAGAAACGAAATGATCCTTCGTCTGGTAGAGTACAAAGCAGTAAAGGTTTCAGTCCTAGTAATAGCAATGCGAGTAAAAGTGACTATTCCTGTTATACATGCGGAAAACCTAGTCATACGTCTAAGGTTTGTAAGAGTAAAGTGGCATCTAGTGGCTCAGAATTAACTTGTTTCCGATGTAATGGGAAAGGGCATTTAGCAAGAAATTGTGCAGTGGAAAGGAAGGACGGTAAGAAACCAGTGTCTCTAGTTAATCTTTCATCAAGTAGGAATGATGTGATGAGAGAAACTAGGAAAATTTTTGGTGAATTTCTGTCAGAAGGTGTAGTTTCCTCTCTTGGAGGAGTAGATTCGAGAGAAGTAGTCTTGCTTCGAGACACAGGAGCTGCTGTTTCACTGATTAGAAGAGTGTGTGCTGAACAGGGCAGAAATCAATATGGAAGAGAAAGTCATGTTAGGTGGATTTCCTAACACTTGTGTTCTTTGTCCTTTGTTGAAGTTGAATTTAGAAAGTCAGGTAGTGTCAGGAGAAGTAAAACTTGCCATTGTGGACAGTTTGCCCATCGAAGGCATTGACATTATTGTCAGTAATGACTTAGCTTTATCCAAGAATGTGAATCCTTTTGTGAGGAATATTCCAGTGCCTGAAATGGTAGTAACTAGGTCGGGTTTAGATACAGACATAGACTACAGTCATAATTTGTACGTGGATTTGAACGAAATGAGTTTGTGGATTCGAACGTAAGTTTGTGGATTCGAACGTGAGTAAGTTCGTGGATTCGAATGTGAGTAAGTTCGTGGATTCGAACGAGAGTAAGTTCGTGGATTTGAACGTGAGTAAGTTCGTGGATTCGAACGAGTGTGAGTTCGTGGATTCGGACGTGAGCAAGTTCATGGATTCGAACAAGTGTGATAGAGGTAGCGAGGTTGATCTTGGCCGAGAAACCTAACTATCATTGACAGTGATAGCCAAGGGGAAGGCGTAGCTGTCGAGAGTAACGTAGTGAATGTACCAGTATCTAGTCCTAGTTACGGTGATGAATTAGGCTCTAACGTTTTGGATAAGGATGAGCTAGTCAAGTTGCAGAGAGAGGATGAGACACTAACCCGAATTTTTGAATGTGAGCTGGATGATGATCTCGATGATGTGTGTAAGGAAACTTTTTGTTTAAAGGACAAAGTCAGGTAGTAAAGGGGAAATCAATGAACAATTAGTAGTTCCTAGGAGGCTTCGTGAGCTAGTTTTGAAGTTAGCACACGATGAGCAAGGAGATTTAGGAGTAAATAAAACTTTCAAGTGTATTAGTAGGGCGTACTTTTGGCCTAAAATGAAAAATGATGTAAAGAGGTATGTTTTAAGCTGTCATGAACATCAAATTGCCGGGAAACCGATTCAAGTAATTAGTACCAGAGTTCCGTTGTGTAATATTCCTTCAGTAGGCGAGTCTTTTGAGAATGTATTTATAAATATGTTCGGAACTTTGCCTAGAAGTAAGGGTAGAGATGATTGCATAACTAATCTTGAGTATTATAAAAACAATTTAAGAGATGTTTGGCAGCTAGCGGAGGAGAACGGAAGCGCTTGGCACTAAGCGAAAGAAAACGTGAGTGGAAATCAAGGGGAAATTAAAGGGAAACTTGATCTTAGAGCAAAAGAGAGAAGTTTGTGTGTAAGAGAGAAAGTTTTAGTACTAGTACAGAAAGAAGGTTCCGCTTTACCTTATAATTTTGAAGGTCCTTTTTCAGTGTTAGAGGGGAGGGGAAATGCACATTATGGAATTAATGTGGGTAAGAGTAGAGCAAAGGCAATGAATGTAAATTTGCTTCAGAAATATAAAGAACGCCCTGTGCCTTGGCCGCCGCCCGTGCCCTTGGTAATTGTGTCCCAGAAGGAGAAATTAGTTTTGAGAAAGACGCAAGCGGTGTCTTAGTCTTTCAAAGTTTTGAGCAGAGTTCAGAAAACGGAAAAAGTAAGAGAGAAGGATAATGTATTAGCTTATAGCCTCTATAGAGATTTCTCAGAATGAGTAGCCTAATAACCGTTTTCTGTTATCGCACGAGTGAGTGTGTGAGTGGAGAAGCTTGCGTGTTTGACTGGATTAAAGCTTTATGCAGAATTGTTTCCCTGCTGTTTATTTCTTGCTTCTCTTTAGAAAAAAAAATAAAATCAATTGATTTCATTTTTTTTCTCTTTTGGGGGGGCGTGTGATGGTAATTGCTTCCTAGCAAAGAAAGATAAAGGAAAGCAGAACGCATTTTCGAGAAGTTCGGCAGCAAGGAGGCGTTAGCGCATTGTGTTGGAAGTACCTGTCCTCATGATGGTTCTGGAATCGGCAGGAGTGTTGTGGAACTTGTCAGGCGCCGTCGTGACGTGAGAAATGCCGCGATTTCTGATGCAATACCTCTTCTAGATTCATCTAAGAAGTTCTGGAAATCTCAGGAGTCTGTGACGCTCGCTGTAGGCTCCGCCCCCAGAGTGCCGTATAAATACGACGGTCATAGAAGGAGAAAGCAGAGATCATAAAAGAAATCACCAGTTAGTCACAGAGAGATATCCTCAGTAAGAGCCACAGATCAGATTATCGGTGAGAGATCAGCAGCAGCAGAGATTATCCGTGAGAGATAAGAGAGAAAGGGACCGACGAAGGATCAGAAGAAAAGTTGCTCGAGAGTTGGTTGGATACTGGTCTAGTCATCTTCAGGAGTGGACGACCGAGTTATCTCGACGTTGAGAAGACTTCAGAGAAGAAAATGTCCTGCTAGAGGTTTTGGGGAGTTCCTGCCTTTCAAGTATCAAGAGTAGACTTTATTTTCTGCAATAGAGAGTCAAGAGGATGTCTGCAATTGCCACTCTCCTTTTGTGAAGCCACCGCTTCGTCACTAAACCGGCCCGCAAGTATTTGAATTACCTTGCTGTTCCCCCAGTTCATGCAGTGTAAGATTCTGTTTTTTTTATGTAAATAGGAGGTACCATTCTGCATTTACCTTTGTTAGTAAGCTTGTAAATAAACCTTTGTTGTGTTAGTGTTTCTTTCTATGTTCGTATCCCCAGTTTCAACTGTTGGTGTTGAAATATTTTTTTTTTATTTATTTCATATCGAACCTGAAGCGGACCTATCTCAGAGGCCGTAACATACATAACAGTCCACTGTTGGCCTTGTATTTGTATCACACTTCTCTTCAAGATTTCTGAATCTTCAATTAGTCCGTGTTCATCAGCCCAGTTGATACACTCTGAGAAGTGGTTGACAATTTGTGAATTACAGAATTTAACATGGTTGACAATTTGTGAATTACAGAATTTAACAGAGTTAAATTATTATTATTATTACTTTATATAGTATATTGACAACGAGCAAGAAATATTTACATGTTAGGTCCGAGTGGCTAAAAGACCCTAAATATCAAAGCTGGTTAAGGAAGATAGATGATGATCAGAAATGCTCAGGCAAATACCTACTGCCGTTGTTTATTGTCTGCCAAATTAAGTGACATTGAGAGACACAGAAATACATCAAAACAAGAAAGCTGAAGAGTCATTTTCCACTTGGCGACTAACTATTCTTCAGTTTGAAAAAATAAATTAAGTAAGAGAGAGTGAGGGAAATGTGGCCTTTTCATAGCAGTATGCTGTGCCTGAGTAGAAAAATAATAGTCACATTCTTAGACTTAGTAGAATTGGATGACTGTGATGCCAGTGGTATTTGTAATGCTTTGAAGAAATCCTTCAGAAATTTGGTCTCGAGTTATCAAGATTTGTTGCAATAAGGATAGATAATGCCTCAGTTATGACTGAACGCCTTTTATTAATTATTTTTCTTGTGAATCTAGTACATTTTAGTGCATTTTGAGGTTGATTCTAGCGCCATGAAAAATCTACAGTTGGCAACTCTGACTACCAACAACCGGACCGGTGGTTAACTACCGAACTGCCTTGTTAAGAATTCCTATTGTAAAAGATCTAGGTTTGTATAGTTATGAAAAATACAATTTACTTAAAAAAATTGTGATATTTCAACCACCGTACGATAGTAAATAATTACCAGTTACGTTTTAAATGACATTATGTAGAATAGGACTGATATATTTTTATGTACATAATAACTTTATATGCTAAAGATCAAAGATCAACAAGGAAATACATGTATACTGTTAAATTTAAACTGTCATTAGATGTTTCAAAACTTTGTGAGATTTTTCCTTGCTGTTTGTGTCTATGTGATTTGTTTGCCTGTTTGTTTTCATAGTTTTGCTAACATGCAAACCCAAGAATCACATAAGCTTAAGTGCCCCCCATTTTCTCAGTGCATTTGTCTTGGTGGGGGGGGGGTCAGGAGTGGTAGCTTTCGCTCTAAAATTGAGATTGATCCTCATGCCCTTTGCGTGAAGTGTCGAGGGCGTGAGCGTTCCATTGACAATACCTATGATAATTGTGTCTCTTGGTCAGAAGAGCAGTGGGGAAGTTATGATGGGAGGAAGTGGTCTTGGGGGAAGTCTTCCAAGGCTTCATCGGAGGGTTATACACCTCCCATGACTCCGTTGGTTACCAATCCTTTGTTTTCCTTTCTCCCTCCTCGCAAGCTTCTTCGTCTTGCTGTTTACCCTGGGGGGGGGGGGGGGGGGGGAATGTCTCCCTCTGCTTCGGTTTATCAAGCATCGAAGAGGTGGGGAGGATTGCCAACTTGGAGTTTTACTCAAGGACCTCTGCTCACTCCGGTGGGGATTTTTCCCCCTCGTGGCGAGTAGGAACTCCTCTTACTAATCTGACTTTTGCTCCCTCATGTGTGGCTGCCTCTGCAGTTGAGGACTTGCAGCAGGGTTGGCTGAAGTTTGGGCTGCCTGGTATACCTTCAGTCCAGGGGCTGATGCATTATTTCTTGTCTGCCACTATGACTCATGGTGCTGCTACAGGGACAACAACCTTGTCTGTACCTGGGTATGTGGCACATCCTCATCTTGTTTACACCCAGCATGTGACCACCGTAACACCTTCAGTGGTGGTATCATCCGTGCCACATACTTCTAGGGTGGATCCTTTCCTGCCCCCCTCCTCCTCCAGGTTACGCGGTCTTGTCTCCCCCAGTGACTTATGAACATCCTCTGGGAGTGACCTCCCCATTACATCTTCTACCTGTTGCCTTCAAGACTGTTTCACTGTTCCTGTGCCTGCTGCTGTACCAGTCCCTGATTGTGGGAAAGCTGCTGTAGTATTAGTGTCTTCTGTCCCAGCTGCTCTAGAGCCTACTGCTCCAGTGGTGCCTTGGATGGGGGATCTAACTGCTGCGCTGAGGAAGCTGACAAAGAAGTCCAAGAAGAAGCACAAGGTGTTGTTATTTTTGTCTTCATTGTCTGCTGCCTCCTCTCCTTCATCTTCCAAGGCTCCCCTGCCGAGGGAGAAGGTTGTTTCTCCCCCCCCCCCCCCCCCCCCCAACAAGTCTCGATCTGGGGCTTCTAAGGTTCTGTCTCACTGTTCTGGGAAGACAGGTGAGCCTTCTGCCCTCCTCCCATTCCTTCGGGAATAGGAACCACCTCGTCACCCCGAGGGACGTGCGAATCAGGGACCGTAGGAGTTTAAGCTTGTAAACATAATGGAAATGCTATATTATTTTATGAAAAAAATAACTCGTAAATATTTGAAGAAATAGGTTTTAGCATTGTAACTGTTTGTATGGCAACAAAATGGCTTTGTGGATGTACTGGGATGACTTCAGTTTAAGATTGGAAACTAAGGGAGGAGGATGAAGAGGAGGAGGAATCGAGAACTACTTGAACAGCGAAGTCTGGGAACTGCAGTCAAGGCAGCAATCATGACAGGGCAGGAGGAGTCATCGACTGAACTCGGCAAGTTTCGTTAAAAAAGTTTGAAAGAGCCCATTAATCAGTTCGTAACTCATGGGTCAATGCGATTGCTCATTTTCAATAAAGATGCATAAATATTTTAAGTATAAATACAGACGTTAGTGAAAGTTTGATGTACGTATAGTAGTTATTATGTAAAAGTATGAAACTTAACCCTCTTACGCCGAAGCCCTAAAAATCAAAACCTCTCCTGTATGCCGGCGCCGGTTTGGAGTGAGCGCGGAACTGGAAAAAATAATTTTTTCAAAAAATCACAGCGCGCTTAGTTTTGAAGATTAAGAGTTCATTTTTGGCTCATTTTTTTTTCATTGCTTGAAATTTAGTATGCAATCATCAGAAATGAAAAATAATATCATTATCATATGTAAATAATGCGATATATGGTAGCGAAAAAAAATAAATTCATAGATAATTGTATTCAAATCACGCTGTGCAAAAAACGGTCAAAGCTAACGAGTTACTTTTTTTTTCGTTGTATTGTACACTAAATTGCAATCATTTTGATATATAATACATAGTAAAACAATAAAAGCAACACCGGAAAAATATTATCACAAAATGATGTACGAATTCGTAACGAGCGGACGTAAAAAAATGTTATTTTCAAAAATTCACCGTAATTCTAAATAATGTTCTAGAGACTTCCAATTTGTTTCAAAATTAAGACAAATGATTGAATATTACGATACTGTAAGAGTTTTAGATTAGAATTGCAGATTTCGACCATTTCGGACGAGTTAAATTTGACCGAATGTCGAAATTTTAATATATATATTTATTCATATGCACATATTTCGAAGATGGAAAAAGCTACAACCTTCAATTATTTTTATTGTATTCTTCATGAATTTGCGCACATTTTGATATATGAAACTCTATAAAAAGGCTAATATGAAAAGGAGCAAATATTAGGATAATGCCATGTACGTATTTCGGAGACTTGCGGCCGCGAATCGGCGCGCGGAGTGAAGGTAAATATATTTTTCAAAAATTCACCATAAATCAC
Source organism: Macrobrachium nipponense (assembly GCF_015104395.2). Lineage (NCBI taxonomy): Eukaryota > Metazoa > Arthropoda > Malacostraca > Decapoda > Palaemonidae > Macrobrachium > Macrobrachium nipponense. The sequence continues at coordinate 174,842,986 of NC_087200.1, read as the reverse complement.
AATATTGTTTTAGAGACTTCAAATTTGTTTCAAAATGAGAGTTGTAGCTTACAATTGCGTTTTTCAACTATTTCGGTAGAGTCAAATTTGACCGAAGACGTGGTTTTTTTTTCTATTTATCGTGATTTATATGCAAATATTTCGAAAAAAGAGAAAAGCTACAACCTTCAATCATTTTTAGTTGTATTCTACATGAAATTGCGCACATTTTCATATATAAAACAGCTAATTTTAAATGGTGCAAACATTTCGACAATCGCACAAAAAAATTCTGATTTTTTCGGAAGAGTTACCGCGCGAACGTAATTTTTTTTTTTTTTTTTTTTTTTATAAATTCACCATAAATCGAAATATTGTGCTAGAGACTTCCAAGTCGTTGCAAAATGAAGGTAAATGATTGAATATTACTAGAATATAAGAGTTTTAGACTTACAATTGCGTTTTTTCGACCATTTCGGTAGAGTCAAAGCTGACCGAAAGTTGAAATTTTTGCACTTAACGTTATTTATATGAAAATATTTCAAAACTGATAAAAGCTACAACCATGGGTTGTTTTTTGTTGTATTGTGCATGAAATTGCGCACATTTCCATATATAAAACTTTATGTAACGGCAAATTTAAAAGGGTGCAAACATTAGGACAATCGCACGAAAAAATTTATCGGAAGAGTTATCGCACGAACGTAAGGAAAAAGTTTTTTCATAAATTCACCATAAATCGAAATATTGTGCTAGAGACGTACGCCAATTTGTTGCAAAATGAAGGCAAATGATTGAATATTACTATAATATAAGAATTTTAGCTTACAATTGCGTTTCTCGACCATTTCTGTAGAGTCAAAGTTGACCGAAGGTTGAAATTTTTGCACTTATCGTTATTTATATGAAAATATTTCAAAATTGATAAAAGCTACAATCATGAGTATTTTTTAGTTGTATTTTGCATGAAATTGCGCACATTTTCATATATAATACTTCATGTAAAGGATAATTTAAAATGGTGCAATAATTATGTCAAAGGGACGAAATAATTTCCGAGATGTGTCACTGATACTTTTTAGTGCGATAAGAAAGAAATTCGCGCTTGCGCGCCTGCGTAGCGATTGTAAACAAAACAACGCCTTGATCCGTGAACTCCCAGCATCCCCCAAGGCGCGTGATACAAAAGTTTTCGGCTGGTAGGCCTATAAGTATTTTTCCGCAAATTTTTAAAAAAAAATTTTTGAGCCGACGTATGATACGTCCAATCGGCATACGGGAGACATTTTGACTCGACGTTTAATACGTCCAATCGGCGTAAGAGGGTTAAGCAAGGAATAAGTTATTAAACTTGCACAGGATTGAAGTCTCAAATTTTGACCCTAAGTGTCATTCTGAATCGTAAAAACTTCTTTGTTCTTACGTGATATACAAACCCTCGGTCCTTTACTATTGGAGTTACTTAAGGCGTAGCCTGGACACGGCTGCTGAATTCTTTAATAAGGCGGTTAGGAAGTTAACTACTATCTGGTTGTCATTAGTCCCTCTGACCAGATGTAAACATTCCAATTTGCTTTCAGGTGACTGTTTTATTGCTGTTTTCTTTCAATCCGGTGTGGTTTTTCTTTGTTATTTCTTAATAAAAATTATGATAGTTGTGATAATGTGTTTGTGATATAGTGAATAATACAAAACCATGAATTGCAACTTCATTATAAGTTATGATCGTTGTTGTGATATTGTGTTTGATATACAGATCATACAAACCCATGAATCGCAACAGCCTTGTACCCTATCCCTGGGTGCTGCCCCAGGATGAGGGTAGGAGGTGCAGCAAATTCCGTGCCTCGATAGATCGATCTTCACGCCCTTTGCCCATTCATGCTTGGGGCGTGAGTGTGATTTTTTTTTTTGTGTGGATTGCTCTGTTTGGTCTATGACACAGTGGGGGAAGTTTGCCAGGAGGAGGAATACATTGAAAGACATGTGATGAGGGTAAGACCTCCCACCACATCGAAGTACTACCCTCCTCTTCCTTAGTATTTACCGCTCTCCTGGCAATCATCCTGTACTTGCTGTCACCCCTCCAGGAGAAGCTTCATCTTCTTCTTCCCCTTCTGACTAGTTGGAAAGGGAAGAAGAAGGGGGGTGGGTGGCTGTGGTCCCAGAACTGGGGATCACTCCTTTAGGGTCCTCCTCTCGCTCCGAAGTATACCTTCGCATGAGGAGGCAACCCCCTTTGTTAATTTTCGAACTTTTTACTTTCACAGATGAGGTGTCAGACTTAGAGCTAGGGTGGATTTTGTGGGATGGCTATCGATCTAGATTTGCTATTACACTTCAATGGAGGTGCCTGCAGCATGCCTGGTCTGGTCTTGTCACCGAAGACTGTATTGCCTACCTTTCTGTGCTGGACGTTCCCACTTGTTCCTGCCTCTTTACCTACACCTGCTCCTGCTCCCATCCCTGGACCTTATGAGTTATCTGCCACCCCTTGGGGTCCCTGACAACTCTACTGGGGAAGTTGTTGAAGAGGAAGATGAAGATGAAGGATTCAAGGAGTGCTGTCATTTTCAACTTCGTCTTCATCCTCATCATCATCATCATCACCTGCCGCCTCCTCACCTCTCCTTTCAGAACCTTCACAGCATTCGAAGGGGAAGGTAGCTTCTCCAACCCAGAAGAAGCCTCGTTTTGAGACTTCTTAGGGTCTGCCTCCTCTCTTCGGGGAAGAAATACTTGGCTCTCTTGCTGACTCTCCAGCTTCTTCGGAAGTGGGGCCCGAGACGCTGTCCTCAACGACCAGGGTCTCTGGAGCCGCTGGAGCTCGAACCAAGGTTCGTTCTCCAGCCTCTGTTCCTAAGGGCACTGCTCAAGGGACGGGGACAGTGTCGCAATCTCGTCCACGAGAATCACTGAATGTATGACGACCTAAGGAGTGGAGCATATGCTACCAGCAAATGACGTGTCTATTCCTTAACCCGCCCGAAGGAAGAAGGAAAGGTACAAGAGAAAGAAAGAGACCAGCCAACTCATTCATTCTCTCATCAACACAATCATCTTAGGTAAGATACAAAAGTGTCCTGTTAAGGGCAACTATGAGTTGCACAGCCTGTTGGGCAGCCACCACAGGACCCAGGGAAAGCGTGTCCATAGATCTGTGGGCAACATCCTTAAGATAGAAAGAGGTGAACGTGGACTGGCGTAACCAAGTACCAGCACTCAGTACTCTATGTACAGCCAAGTTCTTTTCGAAAGCCAGAGAGGAACCAATACCCCTTATGTCATGATCTCTAGCCTGCACAGACGTGGCGGTGGAATCATCAAGTATGCCTGTCTGAGGGCTTCCCGTATTCAAAAAGAGATAGTATTCTTCAACACCTCTTTCTTTGTACGTCCTGTGCTAACAAAAAGTCTGGAGCAGCCGGGCCTAAGGTGCCATGTCCTTTTAAGATAGCAATGCAGGACCTGGACAGGACACAACAAAAGCTCTTGAGCATCACCACCCACAAAGTCATTCAGTGATGGAATGGAAAAGGAAGTGAACCTATCATCGTGGACAGAGGGATTTTGGGTCTTGGCCACGAATTCCGGGACAAATTCGAAGGACACTCTCTTTGAAGATGCCAATGCCAGGAGGAAAACCGTCTTGAGCGTCAAGTTCCTGTCAGATGAGCGACGCAAAGGCTCATATGGACCCTTAGTGAAGCTCTTAAGAACCAAGGAAACATCCTACGTCGGAGGCTTGAGCTCCCTAAGAGAACTCGATTGCTCAAACCCCTTAACTAGCAAGGAAAGTTCCCAGAGTGAGATGTCGATGCCTCTAAGGCGTAACACTAAACTTAGGGCTGCTCTGTAGCCTCTAATGGCAGAAACGGACAAACTTTTCTCATCTCTGAGGAAGGTTAAAAAGTCTGCTATGCGCTAAATAGAGGTTGCGAGTATAGAAAAACCCCGTTTACGACACCAATCACAGTAGATCGCCCATTTGCCTTGGTAAACTGCAGAGGTCAACCCTCTGAGATTGCTGGACATATGCCTTGCTGGTCTATTGAGAAAAACCTCTTACTTGGAGGAGATACTTGATAGCCTCCAACGGTGTAGAGACAGGGATTCTACTGATTGGTGGAACCTTTCTGTATGCAATTGCCACAGGAGGACCACCAAGGGGGAATTTCCCTCAGAGCCTCCGACAACAATGACAGCAGATCTGGAAACCATTCCACCTGCGGCCACAGAGGGGCTACTAAAGTCACCCTGAGGCCCGGCAAACTCATCAGCCTGTTCAGGACATGACGGATCAAACAAAACGGAGGGAAAGCATACACCTCCAGGTTGTCCCAGGGATGTTGGAACGCATGCTCCGCTAATTCTAAAGGATCTAGAACCACTGAACAGAATATCTCCAGTTTTCTGTTGAACCAAGTTGCAAAAAGGTCCAGCATGGGTCTCCCCCAAAACTGGAAGAGCCTTTCTGCTACTACTTGATGAAGGGACCACTCTGTGCCTAGGATCTGATCCTGATGACTGAGTTTGTCTGTGACCACATTCCATTTGCCTGGGATATACCTGGCTGAGAGCTCTACCGAATTGCTGACCGCCCACTGGTGAACCTCAACAGTCAAGGCGTGAAGTTGACGAGAAACCAGACCTCCCTGCTTCTTCACAAAGGTGATCACCATGGTGTTGTTCGACATGAGAATGATAGAATGACCCTCAACTTTCTCCCAAAACTCCTGTAGACTTAGGAAGGCTGCCTTCAACTCCATGACATTGATATGCTGCTGTTTGTCGTCCAAACTCCAAATGCCTGAGGCAATGAGGCCACCTGTGAGGGAGGCGTTTGAAAACAGAAGGAAGTCCAGTGGGAGAGAACGCAAAAGGACACCCTTCAAAAGATTTGGTTGTCCAACCGTCAATGAAGGTCTTCTCTCACTTCCAGAGACAAAGGAACCTTTAACAGGGGTGTGTCCCCTGCTGGAGACCAGAATTCCCCCAGTCTCCATTGTAGAGACCGAAGATAAAGACGCCCATGAGGGACCAGCTTCTCCAGGGAAGACAAAACTCCCAGAAGAACCTGCCACTGATGAGCTGACTGATGTGGTTCCGACAGGAAGTCGCATGCCACCACTCGCAACTTCTCTAACCTCTGATCCAACAGGAAAGCTCATACAACCGCCGAATCGATGACCATGCCCAGATAGAGAATCCTTTGACTGGGTACGAGGTTTGACTTTTCCTGGTTGACCATGATGCCCAGTTCCAGACAAAACCGAAGCAGACTATCTCTGTCCTGCAGCAGCTTTTCCCTGGAACCTGCCAAGACCAACCAATCATCGAGGTACCTCAGCAAATTGATCCACTGAGCATGGGCCAAACTTGAGATGAGAGAGAAGACCCTTGTGAACACTTGGGGGGCTGTGGTCAGCCCGAAGCACAGGACTTTGAACTCGAAGACCTAGTTTCGGAGAGAGAAGCAAAGGAACTAACTGGTTCGGATGAATAGGGATCTGGAAGTATGTGTCCCTGAAGTCTATTGACAACATGAGGTCGCCTTCTCTCATAGCTACCAACGCTGAACACGGAGTTTCCATCTTGAACCTTGTCTTCCTGATGAAGTGATTCAAGGTGGATAAGCCGATCACAGGTCTCCACCTCCCGATGCCTTGGGTACCAAGAAGATGCGACTGTAAAACCCCGGAGACGGACGCACCACTTCCTCTATCGCATCCTTGTCCAGCATCTTCTGCACTTCTTCCTGAAGAGCCAAGAACTTAAGAGAATCTGGAGGATACGCCCTCTTTAGCTGTGGCTTGTCTGAGAGAGGAGGAGAGAAGCCAAATGGCAGTAGATACCCCACCCAAAGGACATCTACCACCCACTTCTCCGTCCCGTAACTCTGCCACTTGACCCAATGGCCTGCCAGGCACCCCCTAGGTATCATCAAAGAGTAGTTTAACCAGACCATAAAGTCAGATTTTCAGCCCCTCATTAGTATTAACCAAGAGCATGATAACTTCCAAATCAGTATATACACCTTCCAAAGGAGCTGACAGACAATAATAATACTCCCTGAGAGAAAGTCCACTGAAATTATTAGTCCTAAATGGATCATTATTAAAAACATACAATTCATCACCTACTCTGCAACAAACAAAATCACCAGACATAGAGGTAGATCTAACAATTTATCATACACAATTAATAACTACCTTTCATAGAAGTAGTACTCTGCGTAGTGGCAGTGAAGCAATCCTCTTCATCAGAATTATCCCTGCAGTCTTGGCTTCCATCACATCTTTTGCTTTCTAAGATACACTTGTCAATGTCACACACAAAACTGTCTTGGCCACACCCTGTATTGGAAACTAAAATAATACAAGGAGTTGGAACACTAGCTAGTTACTTTAGGACCATTAACATGTGTATAAGTTCACAGTTACAACCAGATCTAACTGAACATTCAACAGAAAATATTATTGTTCAGATGCTAAGTGAAAGGAATTTGAACAAGAATAAGTTGAGTCTAGCAGGACACAAGTAGTATACTATACGGATATGGGTTTATTTCATTTGTAATGACAGACACTACTTTAGAAAACATTGGTTTCTATGAATGAAATTATAATGAACAAATACTGAGCTTTAAAAATCATACTGAGTTATTCATACAAACCACTCAGTAACTTTAGGACTACATTCACAGTCTCTATGTACCAATACACAAAATGTCTTTTGTCTTCCAAAGAGATGTGCTATCATTTTAGCATTCATCCTTAGGACCCTTTATTAGGCACATTACAGTTTGTACAGGATGAATGCAAAAAAAGAGATAATAGAGTTTTGGGAAGGGGCCCTCAGTATACGTTTGTTGGGCTTATATGGAAAAGTCATAAAAATTCAATGTATCACGACAACCCAATCACTCATACTACGCTAAAATCACATTTCTGGAATGCAGCAGAGTAGCTGTGGGGGGGGGGGGGGGGGGGGGCATGGGGCACATGGTGCTTCCCCCCTTATGGTCTGAGTTATAAAATGACAGCTCTAGGTAAAAAACTTTTTTTTTAGAAAAACAGAGTGAAAATTATAGGAATAAGGGGCAAAAGATTAACCTTAGTAAAACCATTGAGACCTTACAGACCTTACAGACCTTACATCTTGTTCGGGTTGCCCCAGGTCCCTCAGTGTGAGGCACCTCTAATGTCTACCAGAGAGTTGCTAGTACATCTTCCGGTATATTTTGCATCTTCCAATCTTGGATGGTCTGGGATGCAGTTTAGATATTTGTCGAGCTTATTCTTACATCTACGCTCACTCCTGATATATTCCTCAGATGAGCTGGCAACGCATTGAATAGACGCGGTGCATTAATCGATGCTGGTGCGTAGTGGATTAATGTCCTGTGTGCTTTCCTTATTTTTCCTGGTATAGGTTTTGGGCACTATTAATCTACCTCTGCTTGCTCTTTCTGATATTTTTAGTTCCATGATATTTTCTGCTATTCCTTCTATCTGTTTCCATGCCTGAATTATCATGTAGCGTTCTCTTCTCCTTTCTAGACTATATAATTTTAAGAATTGTAGTCTTTCCCAGTAGTCAAGGTCTTTAACTTCTTCTATTTCTAGCTGTAAAGGACCTTTGTACACTCTCTTATTTGTGCAATATCCTTTTGATAGTGTGGGTACCATATCATATTGCAATATTCAAGTGGACTACGAACATATGTTTTATAAAGCATAATCATGTGTTCAGCTTTTCTTGTTTTGAAGTGCCGTAACAACATTCCCATTTTTGCTTTACATTTTGCCAACAGAGTTGCTATTTGATCATTGCATAACATGTTCCTATTCATCATCACACCAAGGTCTTTAACTGCTTCCTTATTTGTGATTGTCTCATTATTAGGTCCCTTATATGCATATAGCTTTCTTTCTCTGTCTCCATAATTTATTGATTCAAATTTATAAGAGTTAAATACCATCCTATTTACCTCTGCCCAATCATATACTTTGTTAAGGTCTCTTTGTAGAGGTTCCTATCTTCATCACAAGTAATTTCTCTACTTATTCTTGTGTCATCTGCGAAACTACTCACTACCGAATCCTTAACATTATTGTCTATGTCTTCAATCATAATAACAAACAGTATTGCAGCTAACACCGTACCTTGCGGCACACCGGATATTACCTTGGCTTCATCCGATTTCTCGTCGTTTGCAATAACTATCAGTTTTCTGTTGTGTAAAAATTCTTTTAACCATCTTCCTACTTTATCCACGATATTGTGTTTTCTAATTTTCTTCGCTAATATATTATGGTCTACTTTATCAAAAGCTTTTGCAAAGTCTAAATAAACCACATCTGTTTCATTTCCGCTTTTCATATTTTTGAATATGTTCTCACGGTGGACTAACAGTTGGGTTTGTGTACTTTTTCCGGGTACGAAACCATGTTGTCCTTTATTAAACAAATTATTTTTTATTAAATGTTTCATAATATTTTTCTTCATTACCCTTTCATACACTTTCATAATATGTGATGTTAGACTCACAGGCCTATAATTACTTGCCTCTAGTCTTGATCCACTTTTGAAAGTAGGGGTAATATATGCTAATTTGTGCTCATCATAAATCTTGCCTGTATCTACACTTTGTCTTAATAATATTGCAAGTGGCTTTGCGATAGAATGAACTACTTTCTTTAACAAAATAGCAGGAATTCCATCAGGCCCTGCAGCAGCTCCATTTTTAATTTCATTAATAGCCTGCACAATATCAGCTTAATTAATATCTATGTCAGCTAAATATTCACTATTTTCATCCCTTACTTCTATATCATTATCTTCATTATCTATTCTAGGGGTGAATTCTCTCTTATATCGTTCTGCCAGTATGTTGCAAATTTCCTTTTTTTCATTCGTTAATCTCCCTTCAATTCTTAGAGGGCCTATTTCTATTCTTCTTTTATTCATCTTCTTCGCATATGAGTATAATAGTTTGGGATTTTGCTTGATATTTAATAGGGTTTTTTCTTCCAAGTCCCGTTTTTCATTTTCTTTTGATTGTATAATCTTTTGTTCTGCATTTTCTATCTTACTTTTTAGTTCTATAACTTTCCATGCATTTTTTTTTTTTTGCTAGACCTTTTTTCCACTTTCTGATTTTCTGGAACAAGATCCTTCTGTCTCTTGGTATGCATGACTGATGTTTACTTTTCTTCTTCGGTATATATTTATCCACTATTTTCTCTAATATTTTATATAATATCTCCGTATTTACCTTTATGTCATCACTTATGCTTACAGAAAATATTATCCCAATGCTTTGTTTAATTCTTCATTATTTCTGACCATTTTAATATTTTTACTGTAGAAGTTGTATTTTTCCATATCCTTCCCACTTTTTCATTTCTTGCTTATCTCTGTTTTCACTTGCTTTGGAATGGACTGTTAATTCTATGACATTATGGTCTGAAATACTCGCATTATAAACTATTATTTCTTTAACATAATTCATCTCGTTCACAAATACTAGGTCTAAAGTTATTTTCCTTTCTTGTTGGCAGGTGATTTATTTGTTGAATGTTGTATTCTAGTAGCATATCTAATAGCTTGTTTTCGAATTGCCTCTTATCTTCTGCACTACTATTACTCTCTTTTTTATATGTATAAGTACATCCACAATCTCCTATTCGTTCTTCCAGTCTACGAAAGGAAAGTTTGAAGTCTCCAGATAGGAGAATAGTCCAGTCTTGTGATTTCTACATATATCATCCAATTTTTCTATTATTAAGTCAAACTCTTTAGTATTAGGAGGTCTATATATTACTATGTTCATTAATTTTTCAGATTCAAATTCTACCGCTATTAGTTCACATTCTGAGTTACTATATTTCTCATATATTTTTCCTTGTTTTTTGTCTTTCCCATATATTGCGGTTCCCCCTTGATTCCTATTTTTTCTATCTGATCTATAAGTTTGAAACCCTTTTATTTGATCATCATTCCCAGTCTCTTGGGAATACCAGGTTTCACTTATATTCATTATATCTATTTTCTTTTTCAATTTGGGTTAGTTCTTCTAAGTACTCTATTTTTCTTTTTGAGTTACTCGTAACTAAACCCTGCGCATTCATCACTATGATGGTTTGCGTGTTTTCTCCTTCATTTTAATATTGGTAATAATAAGGATTTTCCCATGTCTCTTTCCTGTTCTGGTATGTTGTTCTTTTTTTCATTTCCAGAAATTCTGACATTAAAAAATCCAACTTTTCCATAATATTTGTTCTTCCTTCATCATAATTATTCATTTTGTGTCTGAATCTGCAATTTTCTCCATATCTGCAATATCCCCTTGCATAATAAAAACAGTTATTATCTCTTGAGTAGAATCTTGGAGCTGATGCATTGAAATTTTTTGCTGGCACCTCTGCATATCTCGTTGATGGCTTGCTTTTTTCTTTTACCTGATATTCTTCATTCCTCTCTTTATTTGTTTCTTTCTTATTTTGGATTTTATTGCTTGATTGGTTATTTATTTGATTATTTTTCATGGCTACAGGGTGCATATATTTACATTTTTTTGTCGAACTTACATCCTTTTCCTTCTTTTAGGTTTTTGCATATTTTTGGATGTAGATCTCTGCAATCATCCTCATATCCATCTAAGTATGCACATTTACCATATATTTCATAGTTGTGACATACCTTAGGATGTTTGTAGTAACATTTTTCTCCATATCTGCAATTCCCTCTTTTCAAAAGGTTGCAGACTTTGTCTTTTTTGTATATTTTTTCCTCTTTCCCGTCATTGTGTAGATCTGGGTAGAGCCTCTTCGGCATTTTCTTGTGCTGTCATATCGTAATTTATTTCTTCGTAGGTATGCTGCTTTATAGCCTCATATGTAGTATCAATGAGTATCTCTGCATCCATACTTTTATCTTGTTCTTTGTTTTCCTTATCTTTTTCTGTCATTTCAGTTTTGTTTACTTCTCTTACGTTTTCCTCTTCTTCTTCTTCTTCTTCTTCTTCTTCTTCTTCTTCTTCCTCTTCTTCTTCTTCTTCATCCTCAACTATTTGTACATTCAATCTTGATTTAATAACATTGTCTATCCATGGTAGACATGTTGAGCAAAAAATTCTTGTGTCTTTTCTCATATCTTGCATTACCTCAGCACACTGTGGATGGGTCGGAATGTTGCATGCAGCACATTTTCTGATTAGGTTTTGTGGATTAACTATGCTATACCACACCTTACACAGTTTACATGCTTTTGGCATTCTTTTTCCTAATGCATCAATTAGGATATTCACAAGGTTCACTTTATTCATTTTCTTTGTCGGAATATGTTGGTTTATGTATATTTTCTTTATGAGTCTCTTGACCACTTGGATTTTATTTGGAACTTCTTCAATTATTTTCAAGATGTTTTCATTTGATTTGTTCCAGTTTGAAGGATTGTATCCTTCTAATATATCTATGAATGATTTTGTATCTTTTTGGTTAGGACTGTTGCTGATTTCATAGATCAGAAATGCCAGTTCCCTTCCTGCTACCTCATCGTATTGCGAATCTGCCAAGCAAGCTAAATCTCGCCATTTTTTTCCGCAGTTGGAGCTTACTGCCATCTTGTTCTGATTTACAGTATTTCACTTGATAAACTAACTTAGAAGACGCTTTATCCTACTATTTCCACACTAATCTTATCACCGATAGTTCACGAACACTTCTAGATATTTCTCAAATTCTAGACGTATGTTAAACTTGTGATATTTGTTGATTAATCTGACTTCGACCAGGAACGTCTCACCAAGCAAGATGAGAGAGAGAGAGAGAGAGAGAGAGAGAGAGAGAAAATGCCAAACATACAAACGGAGAGTTGCATAACTTGATTGTGAAGCAGCAAGATCATCTCATCACGTGTTTGTCTATATAATGTTGCTGACATTTTACCTCAGTATCGGTAATTCATTAACCAAGAAAACAAACTTTGATACTGCTTTTAACCATACCTCTCTCATCACCTATTCTGCAACATACATAACCAACAGACATATAAGTAGATTTAACAATTCACCATGCACAATTTCATAACTAGCTTTCACAGAAGTAGTACTCTGTGTAGTAGCAGTGAAGCAATCCTCTTCATCAGAATTATCCCTGCAGTCTTGGCTTCCATCACATCTTTTGCTTTCTAAGATACACTTGTCAATGTCACACACAAAACTGTCTTGGTGACACCCTGTATTGGAAACTAAAACAATACAAGAAGCTGGAACACAAGCTAGTTATTTTAAGACCATTAAAATGTAGAAGTTCACAGTTACAACCAGATCTAACTGAACATACAACAGAAAATATTATTGTTCAGATGCTAAGTAAAAGGAATTTGAACAAGAGTAAGTTAAATCTAGCAGGACTCAAGCAGTTTACTATATGGATATGGATTTATCTCATTTGTAATGACAGAGACTACTTTAGAAAACACTGGTTTCTATGAATTTTGAAAATATAATGAACTAATTCCGAGTTTTAAAAGTCATACGGAGTTATTCATACTAACCCCTCAGTAACTTTAGGACTACATTGTCAGTCTCTTATGTACCGAGACACACACTATCTTTTGTCTTCCATCCTCAGGACCCTTTATTAGGCACATTTCAGTTATTCACCTCACTTTGTAAAGGATGAATGTAAAACAGAGACAACAGAGTTTTGGGAAAGGGCCCTCAATATACGTTTGTTGGGCTTATACGAAAAAGTCATAAAAATTTCAGTTTTTACAACGTAATCAGTCATACTATGCCAAAAATGAGAAATTTTTAATCAATTTGTATTTTTCATAACTAACAAACCTGAGGTCTTAACATTAGGCTAATGCTAGCGCCAAGCTGGAAACCGGTAGAATTAATAAAAAACCTGTGTGATCCACGGACTATTGGCATCTGTAGCAGGTCACGGGGTATAGTAGTTCCCAGAATGCCCTTGGCGTCCTGTGACCTATCAGTTACTCTTCCAATCCAGTTTAGACTGTTAGGGGGTGGTTCGAGGTGGGCCTTATATGTTAAGACCTTAGGTTTGTTAGTTATGAAAAATACAAATTGATTAAAAAGTTTGTCATTTGTTCATATACGAAACAAACCTTCGGTCTTAGCATTAGGAAAGACTTACTTATTGGTGGAAGGTTAGTCTCTATAACCAACTGGGAGTTTGCCACCTTTATCCATTTCCAAATGTATGTATTCTAAGACAATGGACTATAACCTTCGAACCAAAGATATATGAGAATCTATTGGTTTCCCTCTCTGGGTGTTTCATACAATGCCATAGGTTATTGCATTACGGAAGGTGGAGAGCTATCCGTTCTCATAAGCAACTCCAGTCCCTGTACATGGATCTATTATCACCCCACTCTCTTCCTCTTATTGAAAGAAGTGTGTTGCTACTGAAAAGTATCCTATGCTCTAGATTATCTTTACAGTATGGCTGTCTCCCTCCCCTGTATCTAGTCCGTTCCAGCTCATGATGGTATACTCTCCCTCTTACTGCCCGTAGGTAAAGGAGTAGTTAGAAAAGTAGTAAAGAAGAAAGACCAGTCATCTCATTCATTCTACTTTCATAACTTCATCTTAGACTAGACAATAACTGACCCACCAGGGGTACTGGATGAGCTATACCACTTGTTGGGCAGCCATCACTGGACCCAAGGAAAAAGTATCCAAGGATCTATGGGCAACATCTTTTAAATAAAAGGAACTTTAAATAAAAGGAAGTGAAAGTTGCTTGGTGTTGCCAAATACCAGCTTTCAAAGTCCTCTACACAGACACATTTTTCTTCAATGCCAAAGAAGTGCTCAAGCCCCTGATGTCATGAGCTCTAACTCTCTCCAGGCTATTTGACCCTCTGTCTCCTGTCATGTATGCATTCCTGATCGTTTCTCTCAACCAAAACGATACTGTGTTCCTGGACACTTCCTTCTTGTTCCGTCCTGTGCTCAAAAAGGCTTCGGCATCCCGGCCTGAGATGCCACATTCTTAAGTACGCTCTTAGTACTCTGACAGGGCATAGTAGCATTTCTTCAGGATCATTGTCCACAAATACTCCCAGAGAAGGTATGGAAAAGGAGTCGAATCTGCCATCCACTACTGATGGGTTTTGAGTTTTGGCTACAAATTCTGGGACAAACTCGAAAACCATAGACTTCCAACCTCTCGAATGCTTCACCACATATGACAGACCATGCAGCTCCCCCACCCTTGTGGTTGAGGCTAGAGCCAACAGGAAGACTGCCTTCAGGGTCAAGCTTCTATCTGTGGACTGTTGCAATAGCTCGTATGGGGGTTTTGTAAGGCTGTTCAGTACCATGGTCAAATCTCAACCTGGGGCTTTTAGTTCCTTCAGGGAAAAGGACTGCTCAAAACTCTTCATTAACATAGCTATTTCCCATGAAGAAGAAATGTCCACGCCTTCCATCCACAGAACTGAAGCTAGAGCAGCCCTGTGTCCCTTTACACAGCAGATACAGACATGTCTTCCTGTTCTGAGATATATCAGAAAGTTCGTTAACCGTTTAATAGTAGTTCTGAGTGGAGACAAGTTCCCTCTATGACACCAATCACAGTACACAGACCATTTTCCTTGGTACACAGCTGCCGATGACCTTCTGATATTTCCTGCCATTTGTGTTGGTGCTTTCTGAGAAAAGCCTCTCACTCGTAGGAGATACTTGACAGTCTCCACCCATGAAGTGATAGAGACTGCACCGACTGGTGGTACCTCTCCCCGTGTGGTTGACATAGTAGGTTGTTCCATGGAGGTAACTCTCTCAGCACATCTATTAGCAGTTCCAACAGGTTCGGAAACCATTCTGCCTTCTGCCACAATGGGGCTACCAGAGTCATCTTGAGGTTCTGAGACCACATCACCTTGTTCAGAACCTGACGGATTAGGCAAAATGGAGGGAATGCGTACGCATCCAGATTGTCCCATGGGTGTTGTGGCGTATCTTCTGTTACTACCTCTGTGTCCGGGACTACTGAACAAAACACTTCCAACTTTTTGTTGCACCTGGTTGAGAATAGGTCTATGATCGGCCTTTCCCACAAGATGAACATTCTGTCCACCACTTCCTGATGCAAGGACCACTCTGTTCCTAGAATCTGGTTCCTGTGGCCCAACTTGTCAGCAACTATGTTTCTTTTTCCTGGAATATGTCTGACTCTGATGTCTACTAAGTTCTCTACAGTCCACTGATGAAGTTGAACTGTCATCAGGTGTAACTGGAGAGACACTAGGCCTCCTTGCTTGTTTACATAACCTGCTACTGTGGTGTTGTCCGACATCAATACCACTGATTGCCCCTTCACCCTCTCCCGGAATTCCTGTAGTGCCAGAAAGGCTGTTTTTAACTCCAGCACATTTATACGGAGTTCTCTGTCCTTGCGATTCCACTTCCCTGAAATCATCAGTTCCTCCATGTTTGCGCCCCAACCTTCAAGTAACGCATCCGAGAACAGCACGAGATCTGGAGAGGGTTGCTGAAGGGGAACTCCCACTGTCAGATTGTTGTCCTGCATCCACCACAGTAGGTCTTTCCTCATCTCTGTCGACAAGGGAATTTGCTCATATGGGTGATCTACCAATGGTGACCGAAACTCCTTCAGCCTCCATTGTAATGATTGAAGATGTAGTCTCCCGTGTAGCACCAGCTCCTCCAAGGAACTTAGAATTCTCAGGACTACTTGCCACTGTTTTGCTGGCTGTGTTTGTTTTTCCAGAAAGGTATTCACAGCTTGTTTGCATTTCTCTACCCTCTGGTCTGCTGGGAACACTTTGGCTAGTGTGTCTATAATCATACCCAGATACACCAGCCTCTGACTGGGATCTAACTGTGACTTCTCCTGATTTATCATATTGCCTAGGCTGTGACAAAACTGCATAAGGGAATCCCTGTCCCAAAGTAATTTTTCTCTTGACTTTGCTACCACCAGCCAGTCGTCTAGGTATCTTATTAGTTTGATCCCCTAATCATATGCCCATGTCGCCACAAGAGTGACTACCCTTGTAAAAACTTGGGGAGACTTTGTCAATCTGAAGCACAGGAATGAATTAGAAAACTTGCTCTGCAAGACTGAAGCGGAGAAATCTGGAAGACTGATGGACTGGGATCTGAAAATATGTGTCCTTCAAGTCTATTGTCATCATAAAGTCCTTGTCCCTGACTGCTGCTAGAACTGTCTTTGGGGTCTCCATTCTGAATCTGGTTTTCCTACAGATTCAATGTTGACAGATCTATAACTGTCCTGCAATCTCCATTGGCTTTGGGGACAAGGAAAATACTGCCGTAAAACCCCCTTAACGGAAGCGATACTTGTTCTACAGCTCCCTTCTCCATCGTCTTCTTCACTTCCTCTTGCTGAATAAGAGATTTCTGGGATTCCTGAGCATAGAAGAGTGTGGTAATGGTTGTTTTGGCAGGGGTGGGTTCACATCAAATGGAATTAGATATCTAACTCTGAGAACATCCACCATCCACTGCTCCGCTCCAAATTCCTGTCACATCCTCCAATGATTTGCCAGGCATCCCCCCACGGATGTGACTGAGTGGTTAGAGGCGCCCATCCTATGGTCTCGAACCTCTCCCCCTGCCCCTAATACCCCTTCCTCTGTTGGGTTGATTGTGAAAGGGCTGATGAGCTAAGTTCTTTGGGGAAGAGGGTCTTGTTGACCTATTACAGGTGTTATGTCTCACTGGTCTCTTATGAGGTAATTGTTGATGTTGCCTTACCTCATTAGAATTAGCCTGGCTTCTAGATGTTTTCCTACCTGTCTGCTGGACTAATCTGTCATTAGTATCCATTCTTCTATCTATAGCAGCTTCAAGTATACCCTTTGGCAACAGCAATTGTGGCTCTAGGATATCCCCATTCCACATTGCTAATAAGGAACCCAAATCAATAGTGTGGCTTAATCTAGCCAATGCTGCATCTCTCCTCATCAACAGGATATTAGCCCATATATTGGCACTCAAATTCGTCAAGTACGCAATTGCTTTTGAGAACGATTGGAGCAATCTAAAAAACATTGTCTCGCCCACTAATTTCCTTGTTGATTCTGAGGATGCAATTTTGGCTACTGCTGTTGACCAAAGGTCTAACCAAGAAGCAGTCTGAAAGATACCAGAAGCCATTGCTTCCAATGTAGCAGCCTCCTGACAAGTCATTGACAGACATTCCATCTTAACTTGATCCAATGTTAATCCAGGTTTTAACCTTACCACATCTGGGCTGATGTGTCTCAATAGAAAGGAACCATAGGTGTCGCATAATATTTCCTATGTTTCAGCAATGGCGGGGGAATGAACTTAAATGATCTATTTGATCTTAACGAATTATCCCATCCAGCAATCCGTGCATTGACATGCTGTAAAAACTGACTCCGCATGACTTGAGCAAGGTAATTTGTATGAGACCTTCGTATCCTTTTTCAGTCCAAATTCCTGGAGGAAGTATACTGGCAGGTGTCTCCGGTCTCTTCGAAAGGTTATTGAATTGTCAAATAAAATCAACCACCTCCACATACAAAGCCAGAAACTCCTGGTTTTCCCCTTCCTCCGATTCCAATGTATTGTGTTCGGCCACAGGAGAAGCTAGTTCACTCCTATCTTCTGACAAACGTTCGGGTAAGTCATGGCAATCCGACCCTATGACCGCAGCATCTTTCATCTCTGACAGCCGATGTTGGCTCGATCTTGAATAGCCACTAGGAGAATGTGACCGCCTAACTGCTTCTATGCTCGCGGATCTAGAGCGAGAACTCCATCTATTCCTCCAAGATGACGGTTTTCGTGAAACCGAACTAATTTCCTCTCTATCTCTATTAATATTATTCAAGGTCAATGGGCTATCATCTCCGACGGCCGTCAGGGAAGCTGATCTTGATCTCCTTTTGTTGAGGCGAACAACGCCTTCTATTGGTGTATCAGGAAAGTGGGAGCTTTTTCATCCTTCTTTCTTATTTTAAAAGGTTTTACAGGAGAAACTGGTATACGTTCTCCATTCTTTGCGAATGCAGCCCACTCACTGCTGATTTCCCGAATGGCCGCAGAGTCTCTACTAACCGCTTTCTCCTCACCATTGGCATCTCTGCAGCAGTCGCCATTCCAGTGGCCCTCAATGCTTTCGCCTCTTTGGAAGTATGTAAATGACTTTGGTCATTATCACTAACTTTACTAGCCACTGCCTTCTTCACTTTGTTGCTGACAGGATGTGACAGTCCTGGCTCGAAGATGAAGAATTTACTCTTCTCCTCTTGGCATGAGGATCAGTCACGAAGTCCCGTATCCTCCAACGCTTCACTGGTACATGTAGTGACATCATCGAATTTTGCGATGACGTCGAACTAGAGGAAGAAGATGAAGAAGACGATGATTCACGTCTTTTCTTTTTGTCTTTTTTATCTATTTTGTCCTCTAGAGCTTGTACTTTCTTCATGACTGTGTACCAATGAGTCAGAAAGCGTATTCGTCTCCGGAGACAATGAAATAGTGAGAGAAGCAGTAGGCTGTGATGTCATGGAGTCAGCCATGCCCGTGTGATTATTATTATTATTAAAGAAAGGAGTTTTACCAGCCCAATGAGTCAAACTTGACTCTCACAGGGCTGGCCCGAAAAATATCGGGATATAAAGAATTATAAAATTTATCAATTTAAAAAAAAAATAATAAATAAATAAATAAATAAATAAATTTAAAAAAATATATACACATATATATCTATTTATCTTCAAATATAGTACTAAATCTAAGTGAAAAAATGAATGAATGAATGAATGAATAAATAAATATATATATGAAATCTAAGCGATAAAAAGAATTAACTATATATTAAATTGCGTAATTTAAAAAGAATTAGTAATAAAATAAAAATCTTAGGTAAAAACTTAAATTCTATCAATTAAACGTGTATTCCTTAAAAAAGTTAAAATTATAAAAACAGAAAAACTACTTGATTCAGTTAAAATGTCAGAAAACGTTTTCCGACCAAAACATATCTCTCTTTCTCGCTTAAAAACCCGACCAACCGAAAATATATGTTTAATAGATAAAAAAGTATCACATTCATTGCACATGGGAATAGTGCCGTGAGGTGTACACATTAAAAATCCATTGGTCAATCTCATATGGCCAATTCTTAATCGAGTCAATATTACCCCAGTTTTTTTGTCGTATCGATTAGATGACTCCCATAGAGAAACAGTTGACTTTAATTGTCTTAATTTATTATTCTGAGATACGTTGCTCCACAATCTTTGCCTCTTTTCCATTGTTAATGTTTTTAATAATGTTATGTAATCTCTAACGGGGAGATTAATATCCCGTTGAGGCAGGTTGACGGCTGTTTTAGCAGCAGTATCCGCTCTTTCATTTCCATCAACTCCTACATGAGCCGGGACCCAACATAATTCGATATCTACCCCTTCAAGATAAAAATTTTTTAAAAGTTCTTTAATCTTTAATACCAACAGGTTCTTATGTGAATAACTTTTGAGGGCTTCTATGGCACTTCGTGAATCCGAGTAGATGACAAATTTTAAATTTAGTCTTTCTTCATGTGCTTTAACAATATTGATGGCTAGTAAAATGGCATATAGCTCGGAGGTGAATACTGACGACTCGTTTGGTAATGATAACTGGCTCATTTTCTTCAAAGACACTGCAGCACTTCCTACACCCACTGAAGATTTAAAGCCATCAGTGTATATGGCATAGTGAGGACCTTTCCTTTGAATATGCTCTATGGCAATTTGTTGATGGTGACTCGGGGTATAGCTAAATTTCTTTGATAAATGAAAAAGATGAGAGCATATTCTTGTTTTTTTCATAATCCAAGGTGGGGGGAAAAGAGATGGTTGAATGATGTTCATTTTGATATTTGTTGACTGCAACAGTCTATTTGCTCTAATCGGGAATGGTAGCTCATGATTATTTATAAAAATGTCACTCTGAAAAAAGAGCTTTTTTGTAGGAGAACTTGTACACAGAATATTCAATGCACTCCGCATTGTTACAAAATCCCGATGCAACGACAAAGGGGGTTCTCCAATTTCACATAAAACCGAGAGATTTGGGATGATCTAAATGCTCCACTACAAATTCTCAGGCCTCGAGTATGTATTGGATCTAAAGACTTCAAAGTTGCTTCAGATCCTGATCCATATATTGGGCTTCCATAATCTATTCTTGATAAGACTTATGCCTTATATATCATCAGTAAGGTATGCCCGTGTGAGACGTCGGTTGTGGCATCACCACGCTTGTAGGGAGAGACTGAGTGGCTACTGCTGGTATCCCTGTTTATGCTCAACTGTTTCCAAATTCTGCATCGCCGGAAACATCGATGTTATTGTCGGTGCCGTAGCATTCGCTCCCATAAATTGCAGGCCAGGGGGATGCAGAACATTCATAGTCAGCGGGGCTGGGTGGAAGCGTGACGCCATATAGTGAGATAGCAACCCTTCCAAGGTTGGTATGCCTGGTAGGCCTAACACCGACCACATTCCTTCCATCCTCTGCGCATCAAGGGCTGAAATCTGGGACAAAGATGGTGATGCTCCCCCCTCCCTGCCGGGAATGACGGAGGTAATTTTGTATAAAATTACCCAAAACCCCTCCTGGAGTTTCCGATAACAAATCGTTAAAAGAAACTGAAGGGGTATGGGAAACATCAAAGGCAGGTGATGAAACATATGGAGCAGTCTGATGAATTGCCAATACAAAGGAAGCTGAAGATGCTTGGTCATCCAAAGATGGCGGCGTCTCCTTTTTTTGTACTGACCTTTACCATAAAACTTCATCCATTGTTCCACCGACCAACCCCGACAAACTGAACAAGGATTAATAATAGTAGTACATACATTTTCTCTGCACCTACTACACATTGGATGAGGATCCGTAGATACCGATGTTAAAAATCTTGAACAAGGAAAACCACTCACTCCAGGGCATTTCCTTTGTCTCTTGCGAGATCCCGAAGTAATTTCCCTTAGTAAAGCAAAATTCTCCATATCTCACAACATACACACACCTAGCAGATCACACCTACACTGAGATCACCCAGAGAGAAAAAGAAAAATATTAATTAATTGGGCAAACTAAACCGGCTTTAAACAGATAGAAAGTAATCACATCCTATCTTGAAGGCAATAGAAAAGTAACTGATAGGTCACGGGCCGCCAAGGGTATTCTGAGAACTACAATACCCCATGACCTGGTACAGATGCCAATAGTCCCTGGATCACACAAGTTTTTTATTAATTCTACCAGTTTCCAGCTTAGCGCTATTATTATCCTAATGTTAAGATCAAAGGTTTGTTTTGTATATGAACAATCAAATTTTTGGAATGCAGTAGAGTAGCCGTGGGGGTGGGGGGGGGGGTGGGGGGGGGGGGGGTTAACAGGTGGCACATGGTGCCTCACCCCCTTATGGCCTTAATTATAAAATGACAGATTTAGAAAAAAAAGTTAGAAAAGCAGAGAGAGAAAAGATTAACCTTAGTAAAACTATTGAGAGAGAGAGAGAGAGAGAGAGAGAATGCCACATACTTAGGGGAAAACAGATACTTGATGTAGATTGGGCTTATTAAATTATAAAACGGAGAGCTGCATAACTTGATTGTGAAGCAGCAAGATCATCTCATCACGTGTTTGTCTATTTAATGTTGCTGACATCTGACCTCAGTATCAGTAATCCTTTAAGGGGGCCGGCCGGAACCTCTATATATGGAGGTATAGGGCGAAAAATGCAAAGTCATGAAAAAATTCATGGAGCTTCATATGGCAATTGAGAATACGTATACGAAATATTTCGTCAAAATTCCTCTTACTTTCGTAGTTACAGGGTAATTAGTTAACGTAACTCAATAAGCCTAAAACATTGATCCGTACAAGAAAATGCAATATTTCTTCTATTATCGTAAATTTTGATAATTATTGTCAAAGAAATTGGGAGAAATGGCATCTGTAGACATTCCCCGAGTCGAGAAGGAGACTTCAGGCTCAAGCTACCAACCAACTCCAGTCCATTAGTGCGATCACAGACGGCAAGTAGTCTACACGTTCCATTTCACGTCTGACATTCGCCTGCTTTCATGTATGTTTATGTATGTTTCGGCAAGAATTTCATCACGCCAATGAGGAAAAGACAAGGGAAACATCTCGCTAACATACAGACGAAGAAAAATCGCTCAAGTATTATTACAGAATATCATAATATATGCGTAGTTAGTGAAGAGAGAGGGGAGGGTTGCTTAGTAACGCCCCCGTCTTGCGACAGCACACGTCACACTGTGCCTAAGGCTACGATCTTTGAGCAAAGAGATTTTCATTTATGATAAATAACAAAGTTTTATTTTTTTAATACCCAAAATGGAATATGAAATTCATAATAATCATGATTTATTAAATTGTCTTTGTAAAAAAAGTGTACCCCTTTGAGTTTCACCTCTTGACATTCTCTTGCAATTACGTTTGTTTATCTTTGTTTCGGGCAAGAATTTCATCATGCCAAAGAGGAAAATACAAGGAAAACATCTCGCTAACACACAGAAGAAGAAAATTCGCTGTAATAAGCAGAGTTAGTGAAGGGGAGAGAGAGAATTGCGTAGGAAGGAGTGCAGTGCCCCAGGCTGCAATATATGAGCAAAGGGATCATCATTTATGATTAAATTATGATAAATAAAATAGTTTTTGTTTATTAATACACAAAAAACAAATATACATTCATAATAATCATTATTTATTAATATTGTCTTTATAGAAATAAGAAGGAAAACTTTGAACGCCCGTATCTCAAAACTATACTTATTGACCTTCAAAATCTATCTCCTCACTTAGTTTTAAAGCTATAGCATTGGAATTTGGTATATAACTCAGAAAGACACTATAGAACAATCAAATAGAGCCCTTTTTTCCAATTTTTGTTTCGTATTTTTTTTATAAATTTTTTTCTCCTGATTTATAGGGTTTATTTTTTCACCATATTGAAAAATTCATATCTAGCAAAAAAATGACTTTTAGAAAAAAAACTCTCTATTCGATTGGAGGTCTACATCAGGTATATATATGGTAGTAATCCCAGGTCTTAATATTAAATATCAAGGGAGGAGATAGAATTTGAAAAATGGTTATTTTCGGGATAAATCGCCCTGGCGTCACAAAACCGAAGGTCAGAGGCGAAAATCATATGCGGTTTGGAGATGTCCCAAGTCACCTTATTAAGTGGTATGAATATCAAAGTCCTGTCCTTAAAAAAGGGCATTAGCCGGCCGGCCCCCTTAACCAAGAAAACAAACTTTGATATTGCTTTTAACCATACCTCGCTCATCACCTATTCTGCAACATACATAACCAACAGACATATACGTAAGTACATCTAACAATTTATCATGCACAATTTCATAACTACCTTTCACAGAAGTAGTATGCTGTGTAGTAGTACGCTGTGTAGTAGTACTCTGTGTAGTGGCAGTGAAGCAATCCTCTTCATCAGAATTATCCCTGCAGTCTTGGCTTCCATCACATCTTTTGCTTTCTAAGATACACTTGTCAATGTCACACACAAAACTGTCTTGGTGACACCCTGTATTGGAAACTAAAACAATACAAGAAGCTGGAACACAAGCTAGTTATTTTAAGACCATTAATATGTATAAGTTCACAGTTACAACCAGATCTAACTGAACATTCAACAGAAAATATTATTGTTCTGATGCTAAGTGAAAGGAATTTGAACAAGAATAAGTTGAATCTAGCAGGACACAAGTAGTTTACTATATGGATATGGATTCATCTCATTTGTAATGACAGACACTACTTTAGAAAACACTGGTTTCTATGAATGAAAATATAATGAACAAATACTGAGCCTTAACAATTATATTGAGTTATTCATACAAACCCCTCGCTAACTTTAGACTACATGCATTCCCAGTGTCTTTTGTCTTCCAAAGAGGTGTGCTATCATTTTAACATTCATCCTCAGGACCCATTGTTGGGCTTATATAAAAGTAATAAAAATTCTGTTTCATAACAACCCAATCAGTCATACTACGCCAAAATCACATTTTGGAATGTAGTCGAGTATCTGAGGGGGGGGGGGGGGTCACATGGTGCTTCCCCCTTATGGTCTGAGTTATAAAATGACAGATCTAGGAAAAAAATGTTAGAAAAACAGAGAGCAAAAATCATAAGAAGAAGGGGCAAATAACCATTGAGAGGGAGAGAGAGAGAGAGAGAGAGAGAGAGAGAGAGAGAGAGAGAGAGAGAGAGAGAGAGAGAGAGAGAGAGAGAGCCAAACCTACTTAGGGGAAAAGATACTTGATGTAGATTGGTCTTATTAAATTATAAAGTGCAGTTGCATAACATGATCGTGAAGCAGCAAGATCATCTCATTATGTCTTTGTCTGTGTACTGTCACTGACATTTGACCTCAATATCAGTAATCCATTAACCAAGAAAACAAACTTTGATATTGCTTTTAACCATACCTCTCTAATCACCTATTCTGGAACATACATAACCAACAGACATATAAGTAGATCTAACAATTTATCATGCACAATTTCATAACTACCTTTCACAGAAGTAGTATGCTGTGTAGTAGTACGCTGTGTAGTAGTACTCTGTGTAGTGGCAGTGAAGCAATCCTCTTCATCAGAATTATCCCTGCAGTCTTGGCTTCCATCACATCTTTTGCTTTCTAAGATACACTTGTCAATGTCACACACAAAACTGTCTTGGCCGCACCTTGTATTGGAAACTAAAATAATACAAAAAACTGGAATACTAGCTAGGTTTTTTAAGACCATTAATATGTATAAGTTCACAGTTATAATCAGATCTAACTGAACATTCAACAGAAAATATAGTTCAAATGCTAAGTAAAAGGGATTTGAACAAGAATAAGTTGAGTCTAGCAGGACACAAGTAGTATACTATACGGATATGGGTTTATTTCATTTGTAATGACAGACACTACTTTAGAAAACATTGGTTTCTATGAATGAAATTATAATGAACAAATACTGAGCTTTAAAAATCATACTGAGTTATTCATACAAACCACTCAGTAACTTTAGGACTACATTCACAGTCTCTATGTACCAATACACAAAATGTCTTTTGTCTTCCAAAGAGATGTGCTATCATTTTAGCATTCATCCTTAGGACCCTTTATTAGGCACATTACAGTTTGTACAGGATGAATGCAAAAAAAGAGATAATAGAGTTTTGGGAAGGGGCCCTCAGTATACGTTTGTTGGGCTTATATGGAAAAGTCATAAAAATTCAATGTATCACGACAACCCAATCACTCATACTACGCTCAAAAGCAACATTTCTGGAATGCAGAACAGTAGCTGTGGGGGGGGGAGGGGGGGGGGGGGGGGGGGGGGGGGGGGGGGGGGGGGGGGGGGGGGGGGGGGGGGGGGGGGGGGGGGGGGGGGGGGGGGGGGGGGGGGGGGGGGGGGTCGGGGGGGGGGGGGGGGGGGGGGGGGGGGGGGGGCATGGGGCACATGGTGCTTCCCCCCTTATGGTCTGAGTTATAAAATGACAGATTTAGGAAAAAAATGTGAGAAAAACATAGGAATAAGGGGCAAAAAGATTAACCTAGTAAAGCCGTTAGGAAAGAGAGAGAGAGAGAGACGAGAGAGAGAGGAGAGAGAGAGAGAGAGAGAGAGAGAGAGAGAGCCAAACCTACTTAGGGGAAAAGATACTTGATGTAGATTGGTCTTATTAAATTATAAAGTGCAGTTGCATAACATGATCGTGAAGCAGCAAGATCATCTCATTATGTCTTTGTCTGTGTACTGTCACTGACATTTGACCTCAATATCAGTAATCCATTAACCAAGAAAACAAACTTTGATATTGCTTTTAACCATACCTCTCTAATCACCTATTCTGGAACATACATAACCAACAGACATATAAGTAGATCTAACAATTTATCATGCACAATTTCATAACTACCTTTCACAGAAGTAGTATGCTGTGTAGTAGTACGCTGTGTAGTAGTACTCTGTGTAGTGGCAGTGAAGCAATCCTCTTCATCAGAATTATCCCTGCAGTCTTGGCTTCCATCACATCTTTTGCTTTCTAAGATACACTTGTCAATGTCACACACAAAACTGTCTTGGCCGCACCTTGTATTGGAAACTAAAATAATACAAAAAACTGGAATACTAGCTAGGTTTTTTAAGACCATTAATATGTATAAGTTCACAGTTATAATCAGATCTAACTGAACATTCAACAGAAAATATAGTTCAAATGCTAAGTAAAAGGGATTTGAACAAGAATAAGTTGAATCTAGCTGAACGCTAGTAGTATATATGGATTTATCCCACTGGTAATGACATACACTACTTTAGAAAACACTGGTTTCTATGAAATATGAAAATATAATGTACACATACTGAACTTTAAAAATCATATTGAGTTATTCATACAAACCACTCAGTAACTTTAGGACTACATTCACAGTCTCCATGTACCAGTACACAAAATGTCTTTTGTCTTCCAAAGAGATGTGCTATCATTTTAACATTCATCCTTAGGACCCTTTATTAGGCACATTACAGTTTGTACAGGATGAATGCAAAACAGAGATAATAGAGTTTTGGGAAGGGGTCCTCAATATGCGTTTTTTGGGCTTATATAAAAAAAACTCATAAAATTCAATGTTTCACAACAACCCAATCAGTCATACTATGCCAAAATCACATTTTTGGAATGCAGTAGAGTAGCCGTGAGGGGGAGGGGGTCACAGGGGTCACATGGTGCTTCCCCTCTTATGGTCTGAGTTATTAAATGACAGATTTAGGAAAAAAATGTGAGAAAAACATAGGAATAAGGGGCAAAAGATTAACCTTAGTAAAGCCGTTAGGAAAGAGAGAGAGAGAGAGAGAGAGAGAGAGAGAGAGAGAGAGAGAGAGAGAGAGAGAGAGAGAGAGAGAGAGAGAATGCCAAACCTACTTCGGGGTAAAGATACTTGATGTAAATGGACTTATTAAATTATAAAGCGGAGTTGCATAACATGATTGTGAAGCAAGAAGATCATCTCATTACGTGTTTGTCTGTATAATGTTGCTGACAATTGACCCCAGTATCGGTAATTCATGAACCAAGAAAACATACTTTGATATTGCTTTTAACCATACCTCGCTCATCACCTATTCTGCAACATACATAACCAACAGACATATAAGTAGATCTAACAATATTTATCATGCACAATTTCATAACTACCTCTCACAGAAGTAGTACTCTGTGTACTAGCAGTGAAGCAATCCTCTTCATCAGAATTATCCCTGCAGTCTTGGCTTCCATCACATCTTTTGCTTTCTAAGATACACTTGTCAATGTCACACACAAAACTGTCTTGGCCACACCCTGTATTGGAAACTAAAATTATACAAAAAGCTGGAACACAAGCTAGTTATTTTAGGACCATTAACATGTATAAGTTCACTGTTACAACCAGATCTAACTGAACATTCAACAGAAAATATTATTGTTCAGATGTTAGTTAAGTAAAAGGAATTTGAACAAGAATAAGTTCAATCTAGCAGGACGCTAGTAGTATATATGGATTTATCCCATTTGTAATGACACACTTCTTTAGAAAACACTGGCTTCTGTGAATGAAAATATAATAAACAAATACTGAGCCTTGAAAATGATATGGAATTATTCATACAAACCCCTCAGTAACTTGAGGACTACACTCACAGTCTCTATGTACCAAGACACAAAGTGCTATCATTTTAACATTCATCCTCAGGACCCTTTATTAGGCACATTACAGCTATTTTCCCCAGTTTGTACAGGACAATTGCAAAATAAGAGATAATAGAGTTTTGGGAAGGGGCCCTCAATATACGTTTGTTGGGCTTATATGAAAAAGTCACAAAAATTCAATGTTCCACGACAACCCAATAAGCCATACTATGCCTAAATATCATTTTTAGAATGCAATAGAGTAGCCGTGTGGAGGGGAGCACATGGTGCTTCCCCTGCCCCCTTTATGGTCTGAGTTCCAAAATGAAAGACCACGAAAAAAAAACTAAAAGAGAGAGAGGAGGAGAGAGATGGCAAACGCATCTAGGGGAAGACAGATACTTGATGCAGATTGGGCTTATTAAATTAAAAAGTGGAGTTACATCTCTCTCTCTCTCATTGGTAATGAAACAGTCAGTTCATTTGTGACTTGTGACTCATGAGGTTAAGTCATCATAGATGCTTTTTGAAATTTTGAATTTCTGAACGATCATGGCAGTCAATAATCAATATATATAGGCTACTGATTTCTTTCATGACTTCAGTATAAATACAGAGTGTTTGCTGTTGTCCTTAGATGATAAAAGACAATAGTGTCTTTTTATGGTGAATAGCAAAGGAGCAATGACACAATGAAGACAACTGTAAAGCAACATAAAATTAAGGGATTTTTTTTCTTCCTTGGATCATGAAAACAAAAGCATTTTCATTTGGTGAACAGCAAAGGTGCAACGAAATAATGAAGAGGACTGCAAAGCCACAGCAAATAATGTTTTTTCTTCCAACAGCCAAAAGTTAAGTCAAATTCTAATTTTCTGTTTCAAGTTAGTTGTATGCAAAAACTATAATTTCTGGGCTCAGCTCGTGTCGGCCTATGAAAGTATCCTTAATATCATTCTTTCTAGGCAAAATTAATCTAAAATTACCAGAGAAAAACAAAATTAAGAAAATGTCAGTAAAACTGACTCGCTCACTCTATAAAAGAAGTGTCGGTATGAGAATAGGGGCGAGTGGGAACACTACCACGAGTCATTCACCATTTAGACCTTCCAATCTAAAATCCCCACCAGAGAGAGCTGATACTAAGGGGTGATGCGGCCGCTACTACTACTACTACCGACGCCACGGACAGCAGCGCCCCTAGCGGTCATCCTTAATTATTAGACGGTACACGTTGTACGCTTTTTTCTTTCGTGCCGTGTTATCTTTGGATTTATCTCCTTATTCACCATGGAACGTGCTGCCATCGCATCGGCTAAGTTAAGTGCCTCATAAGTAGTATTTTACCGTATTTTAGTCTTCCAGGGACCAGTATTTTCCTTCTAATAGGTCATATACGGTCCCGGTCGACTCATGGCGCGCCATGCCGCCTCATGTTAAGAATTCCCGGTCTTCCATACTGGGACTTCCTATACTTATGGGCTTACTATATCACGTTCATCGTTTTTTACATCGTTTTTATAGCTAGGTCAGCCCTTTTACCATTTCTCTTAGTTTGGTATTTAGGCCTATTCTGTGTTTCTGGCCCAGCATCCCGGCTCTTGCTCTTCATCGGCTATCGCTGGCTCCGAGTAGTCAACTGTTCCTCGGAACAGTTTTGCCTCCTCCTGGCTTCTTTTTTCTTTTACTAAAAGTGTCTTTTCCACCTTTTACGATGTAATTTTAGTTTTATATTTAGGGTGTTAGGCTTAGCCTACGGTGACAGTGTTCCATAGCACCTTACCCTTCCCCTTCCCTCTCTACCAGGTCATAGGGAGGGGTCTGGGGACTCCTTGGTTACCATGACAACCTCAGTAGCCTTCCTCCCTCTTTCTCTGAGGAGGCCAGGAGTTCCTCCCAGCTGGGGTATAGGGCGACCACTTGTCTCGGGTACCGGGTCACCGAGCGGGTAGTTGTTGGGACGGGGAGGAGTAGGCCACCCCCCCTCTCTCTCTCCCGCCGCGTTACGCCGGAAAAAACCATTGCTCAGTCCCACCTTTCCCCTACTGTAACGAACGGAGCCTCCGCTGCAGCCGGGGCCCCGGGGGCCCCCGTTTTATAGTTCGTCTGGCTCCGCCAGCGGGCGGGGTGGTCACTACTAGTGGTCTATTGCTTGCCTACTATATCCTGCCTTTTTCCCGCTACCGGAGGAGAGCTTGCTTCTTACCCGGGCACTCTTTCTAGTAGACGGGGAAGAGATTTATATATATTTCGTTATAAATATAAGGATGTACCCTAATTTTACGGTGAATTTTAGTATTATCTAACTGTGTGTATACCATCTCCGTCGTTCTCCGTCGTGGGTTTCATGGCTCACCACCACACCTGGTGGATATTTTCTCTTGTCTCCGGCGTAGCCTTAGACAACTCCAACCGCCTAGTTTACCACACGTATTATGGCGGGGCTCTGGTTTAATCTAACTTTCACGCTCCGGCATGCAGCGGAGCAATTGTTAGGCTGTAAGTGTTCTCCTGATACTTATGTAATCCTTTCCCAAACTTACAGGCTACCAACTGTCAGGTCCTGGGGTGTAACGCGACGCTGTACGACCCCTGCACCCACGATGAGTGCAGGACTCACGACCGCCCGTGTGCCACGACCCACAACGCCATGATCGTCTGGCACCCAGAAGCCTGCACCATTTGCTATGACCTTGTCAGTCAGCTGGTGGGGGGGGTAAGTCGATTTTAGACTTCTTTATCGTATTACTAATAACACTTAGTCATAAGCTTGTTAAACCCCGTCCCCGCCACTAAGAAGCTTCATTTCGCCCTTCTCTTTCAGGCTGCCGCCGTGAAGGAAGTCGCCCTAGCAACCCTGAAGGCTTGGGTGGGCGGCTTCGGAAGAACGCCGCCAAGGGCCAGCCGTACATCTTAGATAAGAAGCTGGCCGTTCAGATCTTTCCCCGGCGGCAAATCAACAGGCTACGTTGATCCTATCTCAGCAGCCCCTCTCATCGCTTCCATACAGCAAGAGGTGCAGCAGTCGTTCGGGTCCGTGGCCACGCACGAGCCGGTCCCAGACGTCGCAACTTTGGACCTGAACATCGAACCTATGGCGGTAGGGGCGGAGGATTTGTTGGTTGAGGTAGGTGTGTCGGGCGCCCAAGGTCTTTCCTTGGGTGCTCCTGGATCTCTCCTGTCCCTTCTACTGCTTTTTTTCAAGGCTTTACAGGATCTGAGATCCCTGCCCGCTCTCCCGCTCTTTCTGTACCCCAAAGGTGAAGGGACAGAGAGAACAGAAGACCCTCCATAAGACGACTTCTAAGAAGTCGTCGTCGTCTTCTTCAGTAAAGAAGTCTTCGACTTCCTATGCTGACGCGGTGAAGGCTAAGCCGAGCTCTTCGTACTCCAAGAGCTCTAGAAGCAAGGCTTCTAAGGAGAAGGCTCGCGCTCCAGCTGAGCCAATGCCTTCTCCGGCCTCCACCGCATCCACTCCGGCAACGCCGGTTGGAGTAGCGGGACCGAGCGCCTTTGATCCCACTGCCTTCTCAGCAGTGGTGATGCAACAGGTAGGAGAGATGGTAGGCTCGCAGGTCTCCGCCCTCGGAACCAAGTTTGAACAGATGTTTGCGCAGCTGTCAAACACCCTTAGTCAGTCGGGCCAATCCATCCAAGATCTCTCTAACAGAGTTAGAGAGAATGAGGACCGAGTAGCTGGGCTTTCTCAGGCTCCTCATCCAATCTCCCCAGTAGCAGGTGCTGGCATTCTCCAGCTACCTCCTTATGAGTCGCTACCAGCCTTCTCCATGGATAACCCATGGAGAGTGGCCGCTTACGTTCCATTCAAGGACGGTATGATCTCTGTCCCGGTAGTGTGGAACTCGAAGGATTGAGGACTTCGAGTTTTATCCTCCGGGATTGACTCAGCCTTTCATTGGATATGCTAGGCTGACCGTGGCGGCCCTCACTAGGGAGGACAAGATTTCCCGAGAAAACGTGCTATATAGTAGAGAGCACGCACAGCGGGAATGGGTTCACTGCCTGGAGGACTGGGAGTGTACCAACACTAAGCTCCAGGCTTTCAAGAGTCCTTTCACTATTTTTGCGACGGAGGAGGAGGCTTCTCTTCCGTTCGCTACCAAAATAGTGGAAGCGACTCTTCAGGCAGTCCTCAAGGATTAGCCCATGCCACAGCTGAGGGAAGCGGATTCTACCTTCTCCACTCTTTCCAGCCTTTGGGAGAATTGTGGGAGAACTTGCCTACCACATTCACGCTTGGTAAGCTTAAACCAGACTGTGCAATGCGGACCAGTTGGCGAAAAGCTTCCAAGGCTGCCTGATACTTTGATTCAGGCAGAGTTCGATGCTCGAACTAGGTTTGGGAGGTCCCTCAACTCCTTAATTATCACTGAAATGGCGGCACTATCGTATGGCACAGAACCGCTATTCAAGATTCTGGCCAAGTCTCAGCTCCAAACAGTTCAGACGGATGCTTTCGACTTCTTCCAAGCTAGGGAGGAACTGCGAAAGCACGTTCTGCAGGAGTGCACTATTAGGCACGAACCTAATAGACTCCTGGCTTCCAGCATGTGGGGGGCGGACCTCTTCCCAGAGTCCGCTGTGAATGAGGGTGCACCATGAGGCTGCTAGGCTCAACCAGAGCCTTAGAGCTAGGTGGGGCATCTCCTCTAAGAGGAAGCAAGAATCCGCCCCTGCTGCTGGTAAGAAACTCAAGAAGTCTGGTAAAAGGTTCCAGCCTTACCAGAAACATCAGCAGCAACAGCAGTTCGTTCAGGCCGTCCCAGTTACCCAACAGGGACAACCATCAACCTCAAAACAGGCCCAACCCATCCTCCTGTTGTCCCCTCAGTCGCAACCCTCAACCTCCTACGCAGTCTCGCCGGCCTTCAACCCTATGTATGAAGGTCAAGCTTACCCTCCCTTTAATAGGCTTTCGAGAGGTAGCAGAGCGAGAGGCCACTTTCGCCAGCGTGGCACAGGAAGAGCGGCAAGGGGAAGGCAGTTCAGAGGAGGGCGCGGAGGTCAACCCGCCCAACAACAGTGAGGCTCCCCAGGTAGGAGGGAGGCTGTTCCTCTTCCGTCACAGCTGGGGGTTCAGCAAATGGGCACAGAGCATAGTGTCCAAGGGATTGGGTTGGAGTTGGATCAAAGATCCCCCTCCAATCAAATCATTTTATCAGGAACCATCAAAGGAATTGACAGATTACGCGAGGGAACTCCTTCAGAAAGGAGCTATTGCGAGAGTCAAGCATCTAAAATTTCAAAGGTCGCTTATTCAGCGTGCCAAAGAAAGGCTCAACAAAAAAGAAGGGTAAGTATCTTAGAACTTGTCAAGGCTAAAACTCTTTCATTTGTTGCGACAAGTTCAAAATGCTTACCATCTCGCAAGTAAGGACCTTACTTCCCCGTGGAGCCGTCACATGCTCCATCGATCTTACAGATGCATACTATCATATCCCTATAGCCAGGCACTTCCGCCCATTCCTAGGCTTCAAACTAGGAAATCAGACGTTCTCATTCAAAGTGATGCCCTTCCGGTCTGAATGTGCCCCCCAGGGTATTCATGAAAATAGCAGGAGTGGCTGTTCAACAATTGAGAACTCAAGGGATAATGGTAGCAGCATACCTCGACGATTGGTTGATCTGGGCAACCAACAGTCGAGGAATGTCTCAAAGCCACGAAAAAGGTAGTTCAATTTCTGGAACATCTGGGGTTCCAGATAAACAAGACGAATTCCAGACTTACTCCAGAGTCTCGTTTTCAGTGGCTAGGAATCCAATGGGATTTGTCTTCCCACAATCTGTCAATTCCGGTGGTCAAACGGAAAGAAATAGCCAAGTCTGTGAAACAATTTCTCAAATGCAAACAGACATCAAGGAGAAACCAGGAAAGAATCCTAGGTTCTCTTCAGTTTGCCTCAGTGACAGACATCCTCCTGAAAGCAAGGCTGAAAGATATAAACCGAGTTTGGCGATCGAGAGCAAACGCCAAATCTCGAGACAAGTTGTCAGTAATTCCACAGATCCTTCGCAATCAGCTCCGTCCATGGACAAAAGTGAAGAACCTAGCCAAACTAGTACCCCTTCAATATCCCCTTCCAGTGTTAACCATTCACACGGATGCCTCCCTGTGTCCGGTGGGAGGGATATTCTCAATTCAAACAAGTTCACAGGGGACTTGGTCAGTTCAGTTCCGCCAGCTCCACATAAACGGTTGGAAGCAAATGGCAGTATTTCTTACCATGAAGAGACTTCTTCCCCCGAAAAAGTTCCCCTCAATCTAAAGACTAGGTTTTGTTTTTTTGGACAGTGCAGTGGTAGTTCATTGCATCAACAGAGGAGGGTCCAAATCCAAACATGTGAACCATGTCATGATAGCCATCTTTGCACTAGCAGACAAACACAAATGGCATCTGTCCGCCACTCACCTGGCGGGGGTAAGAAATGTGATAGCAGACGCTTTTGTCCCGGATCGGTCCCTCTGGAATTCAGAATGGTCCCTGGACGACAGGGTCATTCCAGTGGATAATGCCGGAGGAGTCCCAGCGGTCTCCAAGTGGATCTCTTCGCTTCACAAACAAACCACAAGCTCCCTTGCTATGTGGCCCCCAACCTGGACCCTCTGGCTTATGCCCACGGACGCCCTGTCGTTAGATTGGAATCAGTGGAGGAAAATTTATGTCTTTCCTCCAGTGAATCTTCTTCTGAAAGTCTTGAGCAAGCTGAGGACTTTCAAGGGACTAGTAGCCCTGATTGCTCCAGACTGGCCCAAGAGCAACTGGTATCCTCTGCTTCTGGAATTGGGGTGGGTCTCCGACCTCAACGGATTCCCAATCCCAAGCTGTCACAATCAGTACAAATGAGGACTGTGTTCGCTTCCTCAGGAATTCTTCAGACCCTAACTTTATGGACTTCATGAAGTTTGCGGCTAACAAAGATGCTAACATTGATCCACAAAACATCCTCTTCCTAGAATCAGATAAGAGAGAGTCAACTATTAGACAATATGACTCAGCTGTTAAAAAATTAGCATCCTTCCTGAAAGAATCAAACACTACAACCATGACAGTTAACTTAGCTATATCCTTTTTCAGATCCCTGTTTGAAAAAGGTTTAGCAGCTAGCACTATTACTACTCATAAATCGGCTTTGAGGAAGATCTTCCAGTTGGGTTTCCAGATAGACCTAACAGATCTTACTTTACGTCTATTCCTAAAGCCTGTGCTAGACTTAGACCTTCTCAAAGGCCTACTGCAGTCTCATGGTTAAATGATGTCCTCAAACTAGCTTCAGATACTGACAACTCGTCTTGTACATTCATAATGCTTCTTAGGAAGACGTTATTCTTATTAAGCCTAGCTTCAGGAGCTAGAATTTCAGAACTGTTGGCTCTATCCAGAGATGCGGGTCATGTGGAATTCCTCCCCTCAGGAGAAGTTCTGCTTGCTCCGGATCGTAGTTTTTTGGCTAAAAATGAGGATCCTCTTGCAAGGTGGGCTCCTTGGAAAGTCATCCCACTTCCGCAAGATCCTTCTCTCTGCCCAGTAGCAACTTTAAGAGCCTTTCTATCTCGCACATCCTCAAGATCCTCAGGTTCTCTCTTTATGAGAGAAAAAGGTGGTACTTATCAGTAAAAGGAATTAGACAACAGATCCTTTACTTCATTAAACAAGCCAATCCTGATTCATTTCCTAAAGCACATGACATCAGAGGAGTAGCCACCTCAATTAACTACTTTCAACATATGAACTTTGAGGATCTTAAAAAGTATACTGGATGGAAATCTCCGACAGTCTTTAAACGTCACTACCTAAAGTCCTTGGAATCTTTAAAATTTTCTGCAGTAGCAGCGGGAAACATTGTTTCCCCTGATACTGTATAGTAGTCATAGTAATAGGATTTTCCAGGTGGCTCCTTTCTACCTACCTCGTCCAACATGCCTCACCCCATCGCCATGCTACTCGGATACTCTAGCCTTAGCCGCTGAGATCATATTGGTTGGATTGTCCCTTATTTTTTTTTTTTTTTGCTAGGACATCACACTATGTACTTATAATGTACTTCAGTGTCCCTACCCTTATTTTTATGCTAGGGTAGGACACAATGTGTTTGTATATTATGTAAATATCTTATTTAAGTGATTCTATTGTGTTAATTTACATTGCTTTACTGGATATTACTATGTTTAATATAAGTTAATGTTAAGTACTTTATATTGTTTGCTTTCTTTATCATGTCATTGTTTAGGATAAGTTAGCTTTAAGTACTTAGTTTATATTCTGTAATGTCCCTGATTCACTTATATTATATACCTCTTTTTTACAACTGATTTTCATTTGTCCTTATGCCCATCTTGTCTGTTTCTCTGGTACTCTTTTCATAGGCCGACACGCGCCCTGAGCCCAGGTGGGATTTTGACGTAGGAAAAATCTATTTCTGGGTGATTGGCTCGTGTCGCCCTATGAAACCCACCCTGTCTTTGTTTACCCACCCTGCAGAGCAAGATGTTCATAGATTAAGGATGACCGCTAGGGGCGCTGCTGTCCGTGGCGTCGGTAGTAGTAGTAGTAGCGGCCGCATCACCCCTTAGTATCAGCTCTCTCTGGTGGGGATTTTAGATTGGAAGGTCTAAATGGTGAATGACTCGTGGTAGTGTTCCCACTCGCCCTATTCTCATACCGCCACTTCTTTTATAGAGAGCGAGTCAGTTTTAACTGACATTTTTCTTAATTTTGTTTTTCTCTGGTAATTTTAGATTAATTTTGCCTAGAAAGAATGATATTAAGGATACTTTCATAGGGCGACACGAGCCAATCACCCAGAAATAGATTTTTCCTACGTCAAAATCCCTTTATTATTCCACCAGATGACCACTTAACCCTTGATGGACGGAGTAATAAATCAATATGCAGCACCCCAGGCCAGCAAAACTTTGAAGTCAGCCAATTCAAGAAAAAAAAAACACCTCAATGGAAAGAGGAAGATATGGAAATGCACATGGTATAAGAAAAAAAATTCTAGAAAATTTTTCCTAGCTTCCACAAGAAGTTGAAAATGACTATCTACAACCCCTTGTGGAGCCTATTTTACAAGACAATTGTAAATTTTACGAAGTTATACGTGATTTTTTTTATCAAATAAATTGATTTTCTTTTGGAAAATTATAATTATAGCTCACACAATATCAAAACAGTTAAGAAATAAAATTAGTAAGAAATTTTGAACATATTTATTGTAAAATATTTACATAAATTTACAGAGAAAGAAGATGCAATCACTTTTTTTGGATTTTTACATGTTTTTCTAATATTTCTTTGCCTTCTTTTTTTTTTTTTTTTTGCAAAATTACATTTATAACTGTCATACTATCATAAAAGATAAGAACTCAAACAAACAGCAACCCCTTGGTATATTTATGAGCAAATTTACAAAAAGACGTCATGTAAATCAGAAAGAGACTACATCTTCCCTTGAAGTTTAGATCCCAACTAACCCCTGAGCTGCTAGTCTCTCATATTAGGCAGTCTAAAAGTTGCCATTAGTCAATTTATGGGCGACAGAACTAAGGTTATGGCACCTCTTTCCTGTTTGATTCCCCCAAATCGATGGCGAATAAGGGATTTTGACGTAGGAAAAATCTATTTCTGGGCGAGGAAGCCGTGTCGCCCAGTGAAATGTGTCCTCTTTAGCACTATTTCTAGTAAAATGTTGCTATAATACCAGAGAAAAGGTAGATGTTCCAGATAAATAGTCCTTAGGAGTTTTAACAGGACATAAAGAAGGATGTTGCAGAATCGGAACAACCTTCCATGGTGATCACCTTATCAAAGGGTTCTTATTCTTAGCCATAAAATATTTATTTGGTGAAAGCAACACGTCACCCGGAGCGGAAAGGAAATTCTATATGCCCTTGGCCACTAGATAAAGATGACATCTGCGATGTTCTGGCACCTGAAGCCAGACTTAATAAAAACAGTGCCTTACGCAAAAGGGTTTGGCAATCACATTTGAAGTTGTCTGTTTTAGAGTCTAACCTGAGAACATCGTTAAGAAACCATGACACTGACGACGGCCTGTGAATAAGCCGCAGGCGTGCATAAGCCCTTGGGATTGGGGTGAAATAAGACTCAGACAGATTTATACCAAACCCGAGAAGAAAAATCTTTTTCAGAGCTGATTTAGTGGTTGTTATTGTGGCAACTGCCAAGCCTTGTTCGAATAAAGTCCTGAAGAATGTTATAGCCACGTTCATTGTCATTACTTTGACATTTGATTCCCTGAGAAATGTAGGCAATTGTTTAACTGCTGAACCATACTGGCAAAGTGTAGATTCTCTTTTGTCTGACTCCAAGAAGAAAATGTTCTGTGGATCAATGTCCCCTATCCTCCTA
The DNA here is from genome assembly GCF_015104395.2 of Macrobrachium nipponense. Lineage (NCBI taxonomy): Eukaryota > Metazoa > Arthropoda > Malacostraca > Decapoda > Palaemonidae > Macrobrachium > Macrobrachium nipponense. Next base: position 174,804,835 of record NC_087200.1, on the reverse strand, counting down.
CCTGCAAACTTCATGAAATCCATAAAGATAGGGTTTTGTGAAGACCTGAGGAATCGAACACAGTCACCGTTTGAACTTGTTGCGACAGCCTCAAGTCCGGGAGAGGGTGAGGACGAAGACCTAGTTCCAGGAGAAGGGGAAACCAATTGTTCTTGAGCCAGTAAGGAGCTATGAGAGCCACCTGACCTTTGAAGGATTTCAACTTGTGCAGCACCTTCAGGAGAAGGTTCACTGGAGGGAATAAATAAACCTCCCTCCACTGGTTCCAACCTATACTCAGGGCGTCCGTAGCGAATGCTAGAGGGTCCATATTTGGGGCTACGTAACAAGGCAGCTTGTGGTTTGCCCCTGTAGCGAAGATATCTACTTCCATACCCGGTACTCTCCTACAAACCCTCTTGAATGAAGGATTCCTGGTCCAGTGACCATTCTGATTCCAGGGGGACTGACCGGGACAGTGCGTCTGCTACTACATTGTGGACTCCTGCCAGATGGGTAGCCAATAGATGCCAGGTGTTCTTGTCAGCTAGGGAAAAAGTTGCTATCAGCACGTGGTTCACATGACTTGACTTTGAACCACCTCTGTTTATACCGTGTATCACTACCGCACTGTCGAGAGCCAATCTGATATGAGTCTCCTCCGGAGGACGGAGCTTCATTAAGGTCAGAAACACTGCCATAGCTTCCAGGATGTTGATGTGAAGCTTTTGGAACTGAGGGTGACCAAGTTACCCTGAACCTTGTCGTGCTGTGAATAACCTCCCCCAACCTGACAGTGATGCGACTGTATGCACCAGTAGGGACGGGGGAGGGAACTGCAACTGTAACTCTTTGGCTAGGTTTTCGGGCATTGCCCATGGACGTAGACGTTCCGTGGGAATCAGAGGTACCGGCCGAACTTGTCGCTGACACACTTGGCATTGGCCTTTGAACGTCAAACTCGATTGATGTCCTTGAGCTTGGCTTTCAAACAGAAACGTCTGTGACTGAGGCAAAATGGAGCGAGCCTAGGATCGTCTCCTGATTCCTTCTCGAGCCTTTTTGCATTTTAAGAATTGGCTTGTTACCTTGGCATCCCCTTCCCTGATGGAATGGAAAGATTGTGTGAATCCAAGCCCCAATGGATACCTAGCCACTGGAACTTGGATTCTGGGGCCAATCGGGACTTGGTCCTGTTGATCTTGAAACCTATATATTCCAGGAAAGATATGACCTCGTCCATGGCTTTCATATACTTGTCTTTGGCCATCTCCCAGATTAGCCAGTTGTTTAGGTACGCCACCACCAATAAAAAACCTGAGACCTTAGCTCCTGCACCACTACCTCCGCCAGTTTCGTGAAAACCCATTGGGGCTAGTATTCAGCCCGAAGGGCATCACCTTGAAGGAATAGGCTTCTTTCCCTAGTTTGAAGCCCAGGAATGAATGGAAGTGCCGAGCAATCGGGACATGATAATAGGCGTCTGTAAGATCTTATATAGGTGGTGAGGCCCCACGAGGGAAGTAAGGCCCGTACCTGAGAGATGGTCAGCATTTAGAACTTGTCGCAAGGAATGTACAAGTTTAAACGGGGACAAGTCTAAGATCACCCTTCTTTGGTCGGTCCCCTTTCTTTGGGACACTGAATAGACGACTCTGAAATTTCAAGTTCTTGTCCCGGAGACTGCTCCCTTCTGGAGAAGATCCCTGGAGTAATCCATCAACCCTTGGGTTGGATGCTGATAGATGGATACTATGCTTTCGGCTCAGCTGCTGAACCCCCAACGATGTTAAAAGAGATATAGCCTGCCTCCTATTTGAGGAACTTCATTGAGATGATGAGGGTCAGGTTCCTTTTCTGACCATGCACCTCTAGCTCGCCCTTGGGCTCCTGTTCCTCCACGCTGACGAAAGGGGCCTCTAGCCCTGCAACCCCTAGCAAAACCTTGGTAAAAGGTTGAAATACCCGATTCTCATAGACCGGGTTAAAAGCAGGCGACACTGAATACAGTGGTGGAACCTGTTGGCTAGCCGACGGCAAAAGGAAGACAAATTGATGCTGTTGCCGCAGGCTGAGCCTTAGAAGATGAAGGTTGGGAACTTGCTGAATTAGAACAGCTTGTAGCACAGGATGCTGTTGCGGAAACTTGGAAAGGTTGGTACCTTCTTTGACCCTTCCTAGCCCTAAAACTGGAGGAAGAAGACTCTAATTTCCTTTTGAAAGGAATGCCCCAACGCAATCTGATGCTTTCATTAAATCATAATGCCTCGTTCTGAACCTTGTTTACTGCCGAAGCTGGGAAGAGATCTGCACCCCAGATTGAGGAAGCCAGAAGCTCGTTGGGTTCGTGCCTGATCGTAGCCTCGGATAAAACATGCTTCCTGCCATTTCTCTTAGTAACCGGAAAGCAGTATGAGTCACATTGCTTGCTTAAAAGTAACTACTCCGCAATGACCTTAAACAGCGGTTCATGAACGTACTCCAGAGCCGCCTTCTCCATCATCACTAGAGTTAAGAGACCTTGCAAGACGTGTCCTAGCATCAAATTCAGCTTGGATCAGTGCGTCTGACAGAGGCGCTTACTAAACAAGTTGATTGCACAGTTTGGCTTAAGCTTGCCTACCGAGAATGTAACCAGCAAACTTCCCACAAATTCTCCCTACCTGGGAGTAGCAATGATGTGGGATCTGTCTGCTAGGCTGGGGCTCTTTCCCGAGTCACTGCCTGAAGGGTAAGTCCTGCTATCCTTTTATGTAAAAGGTAAGGAGTTCCGTCATCAGACGTAAACATCATGAAAGGGCTTTTAAATGCTGTTACCTTAGTATTGAACAGATCCACTTCTAGGCTCCATATCCATACTGATGAGCCTGATTGCTAGAAAGGATAACAGTCCCCTTGGAGACCTTGTCCTTCCTAATCGAAGCTGCCTCTATAAGCCTAACATAACCTCTAAATGGTGGTCATAACCTTTCGGGGAAGAACTCGAAATCCTTGAGTCTACGTGTACCACAACCTTCTGCAGTCAACATCCCGCTAACAAACGGAGCGAAGTTCGCTACCCTCCAAGGATCACCAGGGTGGAACGGAGGGAGCGTGGACCTGTCAGGCATGCTCTGACCTTGCACCAAGTTACTAGGAGGTGCCAGAACTGCCGACTCCTGTCTGAGACCTGCAATCAGGGAGTCCTGTGCACCTAAACTTTTAAAAACACCCTTTCCAACCTTGCTGCGACTGAACTGACTAAGCTAGCAAGACCACTGACCTGATTTAAAATATTCGTGTTGAACAGGTCTTTGCCGACTAAAGGGGAACCTTCCAGCCCTCCCTACGGTACCTTATGAGGTATCCGATCTCAAGACATTGAAGGGATGGGACTTGAGGGCAATGGGAAGAGTTCTCTCCTTAACCGGCCTTGGATTTGCAGACTTAGAAAAAAATCTCAGCCTAGGTTTAATATGTGTAATGAACCTCTGGCACCTGCCAGGCCTTGGCTTTGTGTCTGATTGGCTTTTAAGCAAGGTTTTACCCGAAGGTTTTCTCTTTAATCTAGGGAATCACAGAGAGGAATGCAACCTGGGAGGGGGCAAACCTCCTGTGAAACCCATGAAGGAATTGGGAGTAAAGGGAGAGGAAGAATCAGAGTCACTCGAGGAAAGACCCCGGTGACCAACTAGGCTAGCCTCATTAACACTGTTACCTGTAACCATATCTAGTGTAACGGGCAAATCCTCACTACTTCAAGTGAGACTACTTCCAAACCAAGGTCCAGCAACTCTGCCTCTTGCTGTTCCATAACTGAATCTTGAATTGATTTGATAATTGGTATTGCGACTTTTGGGTCAACGTATCTGGTAGCTTTCCCAGCTGGGAAGGCTGCCATATCTTGAGGTAGAATATAAGGCTTAGCTTTCCCTACGTTCTGTCCAAAACCTCCAACCCAGATCTTGAGGGTGGAGAGTCAGCAGCATGCCTTAACAGACTGCTCCGTCTGTAATGCAAGGAATGTGTCAATTTCGAGTAAAATCTTTTTGACATTATCCTTACATATGTTGATTAATTAATGTAATTTAATTTAAAGAAATTTTTATTATTTATTTATTTATTTTTTTATTTATTTATTTTTTATTTATTTATTTATTTTTTTTTTTACACTAACAAAAGTAGTGTAATATAATTCCATCACAATATGCATAGAACAAGCCGTGCGGTAACCTGTTGTACAAGGCGTAGCAGGCAAAGCAGTTTTCGTGATGCCAGACTACGGAACCGGAAAGCAATACTGCGCACGGGGCATGGTTCCGGCAAACATCATGGTTGCATGATCCTGTAGACCGGCAACCAGACACTGAGTGGCCTGTAAGTGCAATAATATATAAGAACAATTGCACAGACTTATTGTGATAATAATGTCATATGCCGGAAGTACTCAGGAACTGAAATATTATATATATATAAAATATATAGTATGTATATATATTCATATACTTACGTCCCGGGGACTGTGTAATAATTAAAACAACCCGGAGCTGTATGACCCGGAGTGGGGGGGGGTACACGAAGTAACCCGGGACGGCCACATGAACTCGCAAGTTCCGTGGCAAAAGAAAGGAATACACTATATAATATATATATATATATATATATATATATATATATATATATATATATATATATATATATATATATATATACATATATACATACACACATATACATTTCATATATTTACGTCCCGGGGACTGTGTAAGAAATAAAACCACCCGGAGCTTTATGACCCGGGGTGGGGGGTACAACACGGAGTAACCCGGGACGGCCACATGAACCCGCAAGTTCCGTGGCAAAAAGAAAAGAAAATAAAATAAAAAAAAAAAGAGAACTAAAATAACAAATATCATACTCCGCCTACGGAAGAGTAAACTTCCGTAAACATAGCCCTCAACGACTACCGGAGAAGCCGGAATCTAAATCCGCCTTATGCGGAGAGGGAATGTTTTAGGCGGATGGATGTAAGCTCGGGAGCTGAAAGAAGCAGAGCGCAACAAATCACGGAAGCCGAGGCTGCATACGCAAAGCAATCATCAACTCCGGAGGCGGTCGGCTGAGAAGCGACACCCACTAACCTAAGGTCCTGGAGGACCCTCTACATCCCCCCCTCCGCTGATGGGAACGGCTGTCAGCGACAACCGAGGCGAGAGGAAGCACCCAAATAAAACTGGGAGCCCCACGTGAGGGGGAGGGAGGGGAGGGCTGATGGGGTGACGATCACGTGAGCAGCGTACCCTCGCAAATAAAAGATCACGAGGAAAACGCAGGCATAGCCTATGTAGGCTAACCGACCTAACATCCCAACATATACATAGAGAAAAAAAATTAAAAAAAAATCAATTACTTAAAGCTAAAAGAAAATCATGCTTTAACACGGGGGAATGAAAATAAACTTACGTAAAATATAAAACCGCAATGAAGGCCACTCGATAACGGTGGGCGCGGGAAAGGGAAAAAAAACTACTTGCCTACTGACAAAACGATAAACGGCAAGCTGACGAAAAGAAAAAAGGGAAAATTCTTGAATGAAGTAAACCAAACTTAAAAATAACAGGGGGGGGGGGGGGGGGCAGTGGATATAAACGGCGAAGCACGAAATAAAGAAACGTGCTCGAATGAAGACCCCCGTGAAAAACATGAAAATAATGAAAATAACAAAACATAAACGAAAATAGGATCGACTAAAAACTGCCACCCAAGAAATAAATAAATAAATATATGTACTGAATTATCACATTTTACAAGCAGAGAGGAAGACCATTCGAAATCGGTACAATTCAAGGATAAGCCGTAAAAGCGACTTGCCGCCCGCCCGCTACTTATAAGTGACGCCTAATAAAATCCTAAATAAAGGCAAAACGAAAGGAAAATCACTCTCCTAAATATTGAAAAAGGGCGGAACCAGTACTTAACTTGGGTGAAGAGGTAGATTGACGATCCGTAATCAAGAATAAAAATAAAAGAACAAATAGCTATATTCGAACGTACGAACACGATATGGCTATCGATAAGTATGACGTCACAGACGCCTTCAACGGGGTAGCTAGGTGTGACCTATGGGTCGGCTCCCCGTATTTAGGGTCTTTTGATGAGGAAAAGGCTAATTGGAGGGGTTGCTGTGGTAGTGTTTAACACTCGCCCCACCCCAGTTTTATACCGACACCTTTTATATAGGGTGAGCGAGTCAGAAGCTTCTGACATGTCCAATTTAGCAGTTCTCTGGTATTATAGCAATATTTTACTAGAAATAGTGCTAAAGCAGACATATTTCACGGGAGCGACACGGCTGAGCCCAGAAATATATATTTTATGTGCATCAAAATGTAGGGCCTCGCTGTGCTCGCCTGGTTCATCTTTCACAAGTGGGTCCCCTTATTAAATTCCTGGCTACATCCCTGTTGGAAGGAGGTGGATAAACTAGTCCCAGGTTTCTTATAGGGCCATGAAAAATTCAAAAGAACACCAGAAAAATATGTTGGTCAGAATGCAAGGGTTCAAGACATGTAATCCCATTGGTCACTTGGAGAAGTTGAAGACCTTAACAGTACAGGACAAGGGTGCTGTCATGGGGACAATCTCAGTATCTTGTGCATGCCATCACGAGTGTAACTAAATGGCCAAATGGTGCTTTGGTGTCATTTGGACAGTGCTATTTCTGCTAAAAAGGCAGCAATGGCAAGGGTATGCATTTAACCAAGTAATATTCTTAATAAAACCTATTTCAAGTACTACATATATATTTATCATTCTGAATTTTATTCCAGAAACTGTTACTATTATAACAAAAGCACTGTAGCCCACATGCCATAGGTCGGGCACACATTCTTGAAATTGAAAGTAATTAATAAAAATATGTACCATGTAATATAATGTTACTAATATACGGGTTTAACTGGTAATATATAATTTACTACATACACAGACTCAGCCACTCCACCACATACTCATCATTATCCTGTAGTTAAATGTCTGACTTTAAAAGCTACACCTTTAAATAAGTTTACTATACAAATTACAGTACATAATTATACCATACAGAACAGTCACATGTGATGACGGCCAGTTACAGAAGATTTAATCATATTCTATACAAAATTTACATTTCTATCAAACCGGCAGTTACAGTATATTTAATTAGTCTATTAAAAGTTGAAGCTTCTATCCTAGGTAAAGAATGTGACTTCTTATACTAAAATTTATTTTGCTTCTTCAAGCATACAAACAGGATATCCAAGCATACAAACAGGATATCCACTATGATGCAGTACTTGATGAAGGTTACTACCACATGCAGTGAGATTACATCAAAGTCATTTACTCATACGTAGTATACATAAAATGTACACAAACTCCAAAATGTTTTATTTCATTCTAAATATGGAAGTAACCAATTTATTTTCCTTTTATGTAATTCTGTTTGCATTTTCTTTCTATAACTAAATTCCAATAACAGATGACTGAACTGAAGAGAAAACCAGCATCATGAAAACAATATTTAAATTATGTACTGCAACCTCAGTAACTTTACCAATTACTACTTATATCCAGAATCATATAATGAAGATAACAGATGTCAGCAGCAAACTCTTAATGATAGGGGCATACAAAAATACATATGGCTTTCATTATCGTAGTAATTGATTACAAAATATATGTAGTACTACAAAATACCTACTTACCAGATATGGAGGTCCTGGAAGAAGGAAATGAATAAACCCAAGGGCTTTCAGTACAATTATCTTCATCAGAATTATCCAGGCAATCAAATTCTTTGTTACATTTTTTTTCATCCGATAAACAGCGATTAGCATCACACCTGAATTCTCCAGGGCTACAACCTATAATGAAAAGAATTAAAAATATGAAGGATGTCCTTTGGCCATCTCATATCCAGGATCGGGGGAAAACTTAATTTGATTAAAGGTGGTATGTTTAAAGAATACAGTGAACCACCTGTACTTGCAGACTCCACATTCATGGACTCGCGTATTTGCGGGTTCCTCTATGGGCGTTATTTGCAGGAAATTGGCCTATTCACGTACTTTTCTATGAAAAATATCCACAAATTACGGTCTTTTCTTATCAATTTCATCATAAAATGTACTTTTTGTGATAAAACTATTAAAAAACCAGGTATAAACATTTTTAGTGGGTTTTTCTTGAGTTTTAACTAACAAAATAGGCAGTTTTAATCTCTAGCCATTTGTGGGGGGTCCACTGTAGCATCAAAAGGGCATTATGTATTACTCATGGGCATGTGTAAGTGTTTACATAATAAAAATATGGAATGTTAGTCCATATATATAAAAGTCTAAAACTAAAGAGGTCAACCAGATTGCTTGCAGGAATGTGATCAGACTAGAGACGCTAAAGATGACGTATACAATAAAAGTAGGCTAAGATAACATGCCGTCACCTGTAGTCATTCAATTGTTTATAAACATTAGTCCAAGCTCCCTGCTTGAGACAACTACCGCCTACGTGATCTGTAGCGTGTCTCATTTGATTGTGTGTTCGTATGAAACTATGTCATTTGTATGTATGTTCATATGTTCGAACTACTGTCTGTTCCTTCATAACTTGTAACAGAGATGGTAGACGAGGAGAAGAGAGTTAGCTATCGTCATTAGAAGACCTGTACCTCTTTACCTAAGCTTTATCATGTAGAGGAATAGGATTAGCCATCATCATTGGCAGAAGCGATCAAGCTATCGTTATTAGAAGACTTGTACAATCATATCTGATCTTCAGCATGTAAAACTTCAGAAGAATACATATAGTTTTATATTTCGTGTTTTCTACAAGAACCTCCTCACCATGAGTTTAACACATCGTCGTAATAACCAACAAGATAATACCGACTTCGTAAATGATCTACAAACCCCCAGACACTCCATTGAAGATGGAAGTGCAATACCAACCGACTTAGCGTAAGATTATCGCTAGTCTAACATTACCTCATAGGGCGCCTTATCATACAAGGCACAAGCACCCCTAATATTGGTGGCCAGCGTACCAGACGAACCTTACAACGTCCTACAAAGAAAAACCAAGGAATAATAAATCAAAATGTAATTTCATGAAGAAGGTCAACGACGACGGAAGCAGCAGATTCTTCAAGCAACCTAGTATCATCGTTAGTGAGCGACTTCAGAAAACAATAGAACTCTTCAACGACGACGAAAGCAACAGATTCTTCAACCAACTTAGTATCATCGTTTAGTGAATAACTTCAAGAAACAAAACCGACGTCTCTCCTACGGCAACGCAAGCAAGCTTCGTCTCTCATTAGAATCATTCAAGAAAACATCGTTAGTGAGCGTTTCCGGCACTCCAAGAAACAAAACCGAACGCGTCTGCAGCATCGGATTTTCAAGGGCTCGAATCATCGAAACAACGCGCACGGGGGAAACTGAAGCCAAACCAGGTCATCCGCTAAATAGAGAAGGAGGACCAAGGCCGTGTGTCGTTATCGGAACACCGTGACTTCCACAAAAGCAAGCTAAGTACAATTTTTTATTCATTTGGAGTAACTTTGAGTTTCCTTTGCAGGTCGAATTTCGTTATTCCTGTGGCTGAAGTTACGAGACATTCATTAATCTTACTTTTTTACAGAAATTATCAACATCATTGAGATTTCGCTACTGCGAGTTTTTATCTTTGAGTGTCTGTTTCCAGAAGTTCTACTGAAATATCATAATCATATACTATGTTAATTTTATCATTTTGGGTGATTATAATCCCTTACGTAACAAATCGTATTAAACAGTGAATATGCGTTACGCAGTGGACGTCTGTATTTATGCAGATGCATGGATAGGGTTGTTAAGCACCGTAGTGATTAGAAAACACACAAAAAAACAAGTGGAACACCGTACAAATCTATATAAATTAGAGGTAACACTATTTCGGGTCATGACAATAAATGCTCCTTTGCAAGTCCCGATCGCAGTTTTAGCCTTGAGTTTTTTGAGTTATATAAAATATCGAACCTCAATGACTCAACTTAACTTTAAAAAATATGGCTGGATTGCAAGGAATAACATGTCTGTAAAAAACTTTCATCAGGCTAAATGCGCTGACCAGGATCCCTCACTATTTCAAATTTTAGCAAAGAATGAAGTACAAACAGTTAATATTGAATGCAGTAGTGATAACTTGTCCTTATTTAGTAATCGCTCAGTTCCTAATAGTTCGTCATTCATTGCTTTATAACGTAACCAGCAACATAATGACTAAAAAAACACACAATACGTTTGCCGATGGATAATAAAGAGAAGGATCTTAATTATTACAAAAAAAAAAAACAGGACAGTAGACCCGTTCAGAATCAAACAAGCAAACTCGGTGACTGTGTCACTAGTCAAGCGGTCAAGGTCAGTCAAAAACTGCCGAAGTGTTCAAAGCATAGCAAATTCCATACAATAAGCGACTCTAGCAGAGTGGGGAAAAGCGGATGTTGGTTTCATACATACCGATATTTTTTTGAATTAAAAAGGATTTTTCCTATGAAACACACGGACCGTATAAAGTAATCAGAGCAGGTTTTCGTTTTTTTTTTAATACGTAAGTTATTATAAGTAGTGGTGGAATAAAGCCCGGACTGTACGCGCCGTAAAAATTAGAATATCTTGTTTATTCCTTTAGTACACGTAATATCCTGTATTTACGGGACTCACCGTCTGTTGTTCGAACTTCCCTAATGAGAAGTCCGGATAAGCGAGCGTTTACAGATACCTCTATAGTTATAAAAAAACATTGATCTGTAATCTAGTGTAATTGTAAGATTCATCTAAGGGTATACAAAATATTAACTTACATCCTGCAAAATAAGGCGTCGTTTTATCAAAGGGAAATCCTATAAACCTTCAAACATATTAAAATCCGTTTGAACAAAAATGAGACAGTTAATCAAATAATAACTTATATAAAGGAACTATACATTTGTCTCATAAATCGTAACATTGTTCAAATGACCAACAGAATTCTCCCACAACCGCAGTCGCACTTTGCACGCAAAATCTCGAGAAGCATGCACCCTCGAATGTCTTAGTGCGTGTAAAAAGACTTTGCTGGGAAATGAAATTTAATCCTTCCCGACACTCTGAAATATAACGATTTCCGCGAACAAAGCCCATAGACACGGTTGACTCGCTGCAAACAAGTTAATATAGTAATCCACAAAAACATATACATATAAATATCGCATTTCTTTTATTGTTGCTAACTTTTAATCCCGCCCAAACCAGTCGTGGATGAATCTCTCTGATAAATCTATCTAAAGTAATATCAGAAAGTCATTTCAAGCAGAGGTGATTCAGCAGAAATTTTTTTTATCTTTTACCTGAATACCAGGAAGTTTCTCCACTAGCGAGTGATCTCTGGAAAACGGATGTAATTAACACAAAATACGGTCTAAGGACAAACATAAAGCTATATACGTACCTTCGTATAGACTTCACTGCAATTTCAAAATAGAGATAAATGACGAAGTGAAATATGTTAGTAATAGGAGCCATTAGGAAATCAAATAGCCATATAATTTTCCCTCAAAAGTCATGCCATAAAAGATCGGACTTGGCGTTATCTGCGTATGATTTCTGTCGCTTAAACAAGAAACGACTCCCGATAGTTTCCAGTGCCATGTAGCGACGACATCTTATCTCTGTTAGGTTAGAATAAATTTTTCACCAGCTTGGACTTACTTAAAAGCTTTACCAGATACCATTACCTAAGTGATTGTACCTCATACTCCGTTTTCAGCACATCAGGAGACATTATCAATTTTTTACGTATGCCTCCGGCTTACGTTGCGCCCCAATTACAATATAGTGTTTGGAGACTTTTAGGGGATAACCTACATGCCTATATGGATGATCTTGTAATCTTTTCTAATACCTTAGAAAGTACATTCACAAATAAAGTAGAGCTAGTTGCTACAGAGACAAAGACAAATAATCAGAGTAAAATATCTAAATGTGAGTTTTAAAAACCGAACATGTTTATCTAGGTTTTAGTGTCTAGTCAAGGTCTTAAAGTAATCCATGGTAAGGTGTCGGCTATTCATAACTTTCCGGTACCTATTAACGTAAAAGGGGGATACAGCACTTTTGAGCAATAGTGGGTATTACAATCGTATGTAAATATGTAACTCTTCAATCATGACAGCTCCTGTAACAGATCTTACGAAGAAGAGCGTAGATTTATTATGGTCTAAAAAGCATCAACAGGCGTTCGATATCTTAAAAGCGGAATAATGCAGCTCACCTAACTTAAAAAAATCCCTGATTTTAAATAAGGAATTTTTTTTTATTGCAAACAGACGCCTCAGACCAAGGGGTAAGAGGGGTACTACTTCAGTAATATGATAAACAGTTCTTCCCTATAGCTTTTTATTCACGTAAACTAAAGCCCTCTGAAAGTAAATATACAGTAATAGGCAGGAAGGGCTAGGTATCTTTAACTCACTAGTACATTTAAGTTCATAATCTATGGCTATCCTGATAAAGTCCTTACTGACATGAGTCCTTTACCGAGTTTTTTCAAAGGCTTTAATCACAGTCCAAAAGGAACTCGGTGACAAATGATCATTCAGGTCTTTGGAGCCAAGATAAGATATCTACCTGGGAAAGCAAATATCATAGCTGACGCATTATCCCGCAATCCCGCACCATTACAGCAAAGAACCATTAATTAGACTAAAAGATATAGAAACATCCGTGCCTATTGTTAAAACCGTATCTAAACAAGAAAATTCCTTAACCAAGAGATCGCGACCATTGCATATCTGGGTCGGAGCGCAGAACTGTTACAAACTGCAAACAAAGCAAGTGTCAACAGCGAAAAATACCAAACAATAAACACTTCGAAACGGAAACAGGGTCAGTGGCTAGGCAAAAAACAATAAACACCTTCGAGCAGAAACCCTAAAGCAAAAGTATATTATAGTATGTGTATCAGAATAATGTAATCAAATGTAATGTTCTATGTAGGTCTGTGACGAGGAAAACCCGAAGAACACAGCAGAGGACTAACGACCAGGTAGTAGTAATAATCTCTTTCATACCAATCGTCATAAACTGGTTGCATTCCGTCATCCAGGGTTCCCTACTATGTCACAGAAAGCCAAATCACTATTTTACTGGCCTACAATGCTTACAGATATAAAAAGCACATAACTAATTGTAACACGTGTCATGAAAACAAGGGATACACTAAGACACCTGTCAGTTTAGGAGCCTATCCTGTGCCAAAATCAATCCTTGAAAGAATATACGTAGAATTATTAACAGAATTACGAGTCTGACAGAGGGAATAAACCACTTCTTAGTGTCAATAGTTCCTTGACACGTTATATAGAATTAATAGCACTAAAAACAAACACCGCAATTGAGTGCGTTAGGAATATTTATGAGTGCTAAATCAGTAAATATGGAATTCAACACATAATAATCTGTGACTCGGGTGGTGTAAATCAAATAATAATCTCCTTAACACGTGTGTGAATTCCTTTCCATTAAGAAAACCAATAATATAGTTTTATCACCCAGAGTCAATCGGTTGGTAGAATACCGGATATTAATTAAATAGGAAGTGTCAATGTCTTACGAGTTACAACTCGTGATATTGGATCCGAACTGGATTATAGCGGTTCTCGCGTTTTAAATACCTTTATCATTTATATCTGTATCTATAGAATTGATGCCGCAAGTAGCCTTATTACGGTATGCCGCTAGAACATTCTTTTCCACATATTCAAGCTAACCATTAATTTATCAAATATATATAAAAAAAAAATATATAAATAAATAAATATAAAAAAATAAAATAAATATGGATACAAGTGGAGTCAATATAATACACTCCGTAAGAAGTCGGATGGGTTACAAATTATAATAAAAAAAAGGAATCACGATAAAATCAATAACGCTTTAGTAATGACAAATAAGCTAAAAGTTCAAACACATATCCAAACCTACTGACATATTGTCTGTCCCGGTGATTTATATTGCGTAGTCAATGAAAAAAAAATAATAATAATAATAAATAAATAAATAAATAAAATGAAATAAAGAGATTTTAAAGTCAGAAGTCTAGAAGTGAAAATGTTATCTATGAAATAATCCTATATGAATCTTATACAGGGCTAATAATATATATAGAAATTGTATGTAAACCTTTTTCATTAGTTTCAATAAGGAATATTTAATTTAACATAATCATGCAGTTTTCCAACATGAAACTAATATATTGTTCAATTTTGGTACTGTTTTTTTTTCAGACATTCTTTTCGTGTGGGTCGAGTATTAAAAGATAATAAATTTATCCTAAAGTCGTATTTATTGCAGCAAGTAACGTAACTCTTAGCTGGCTGAGAGCAATCTCCTGCCAAGTGACGACGTCATCATTGCCGTATCAGCATTGTTCCTTTTAACCTCAATAATCTGCTTACACAGGCTTCATCTGTGTGTCGTCTCTGCTTGCAAAACAGATTGACTGGAGAGAAAGGAATGCTTAGCCGAACTTCTCATGGGCAAGGCAGACATTAGGTACAAGGTGTCTATCGTGTGTGCAATGCAACTTTAGCTAAGGAGTTGCAATCATTTTAAAATAATAAACAAAATAAGGAAATAGAATTTCTATAACATCAAAATGAATTAATTTTTTTCTGAACCTCATAGACATTTAGAAGTATCAAGATATATATGTGAAATATTTACTTGCAACATTAGCCTATTACAATTCAAGTAAAACATTCATGGGAAATGTCACATTTTTCTTGAAAAACCAAAGTTTATTTAGAAATTAGTTACATAGTGGGTTTTTTTCGTTGCATCTCCTACCTATTAATAAAGTTTTTAAAATTAACCTCAGAGGATGCCGCGCCGAGAAAATTGAATATGAAACTTTTGTTCCAGGGCACATAGGATCAGATTTTATCACAACTTAATTTCAGTTAGCATAAAGAAATACAGAATCATGATTAATCTTTCTCTTTTGACTCTTATGTTGCCTGGCAATCTTACAAATAGCTCCGTTTCACACTTTTTCCTCTAGTAATTTACTACCAGTAATATCGAATTTCTTTGAGATTCGTAAAGATATCTATTTATTTTTATAATTATGGATATTTTTACAAGTCATCATAGACCTGGATAGGTTCACTCATTGTTAATGCCATGGATTAAAAAGTTTGTACAGCGAATTCATGTGGGTTACTCTGGTCTAAATGGCTCTCTTCCCTCCCCTGTATTTGGATGTCGTCTGAATTTACTTTGCCCTTGTGACAAGTATAATTTCACTTGCAGGCTGATTAATGGAACCGGTTACAGTATCCTGCAGTACGAGAGTTTCACATCGCAACTTCAAAAAAATCGTTCGTCGCAGCGAGGACGACTACAGTCAAGTAACAACGCCTACAATGTAAAGGAATTTCATGGACTTCTTCGACCGACACCGTATCTCGTCGTTAATCTCGTTTTAATGCGGAATGCTCCGGCGGCTGTCGGAATCGACTACGAAAGGGACATACTTCCGACAATTACGACCCGAGGATATTCAACTCTACTTTGCTGGCGAAGGACTCGTGCTGGGGATGTTTTTTTTTTATTCATCGCGAACGTAATCGTGTAGCTTAGGATGCAGAGAATAAGTATGAGCGCAAAATAGAACGTTGGACCCGCCCAGCCAAGTTTTCCCCTTGTTTTAAACCCTGTGAAAATAGGCCGTTTCATTGGGCTATAGGTGGTTGTCTGGAACTGTGTAATGGGACGAAAAGTTGTTCGAACGCTAGTTAAAAGTGAAGTAGTATAACCTCAGTCATGTATCCTATGATATATAAAGTATCATGTATCCTATATATAATTGATCATAAATAAAAACAGAGTCGAAATATATCTTTGCGTTGTACGCAATAGGAATCTATTTAAAGTGCACATATATTAATCATAATTATATGAATCCATATACATATGTATAAACAAATCAGGTAGCCTATAATCAATCTGTTACCTTTTATCTTACCAATATCTGCAGTTATATGAGTTAGATATTGATTAATGTATCAGATATATAACATTTAGCATAAAAATCAACGAATCAATCAGCATAAACATTAATAATTTTATCAATTCATATATGAAATTTTTTATCAGTTAAAATATGATTTTTTTATATCATTAATCTCATTCTATGCAATTATCAGAGTACATTAGTATTTTCTGTAGCATATGTATCTTAATGAGATGAAGTGAAAAAACTGTATCATTATATATCACGTGATCACTATTATTTACCAATATCATTGTTTTATATTTTATTACTTGAATCAATTCATGTACACCATGAATTTTTATTTACTAATATATATATATATATATTCACATAGTGTCTGTATCACACTCCTATAAGTCAAATGCAAGTCAAGTTTGAGTAATATTCAGTAGTTGGTTTTATTTTGGTAGCTGACCGAGCTGATGTAAGTGTTTACATAATAAAAATATGGAATGTTAGTCCATATATATAAAAGTCTAAAACTAAAGAGGTCAACCAGATTGCTTGCAGGAATGTGATCAGACTAGAGACGCTAAAGATGACGTATACAATAAAAGTAGGCTAAGATAACATGCCGTCACCTGTAGTCATTCAATTGTTTATAAACATTAGTCCAAGCTCCCTGCTTGAGACAACTACCGCCTACGTGATCTGTAGCGTGTCTCATTTTGATTGTGTGTTCGTATGAACTATGTCATTTGTATGTATGTTCATATGTTCGAACTACTGTCTGTTCCTTCATAACTTGTAACAGAGATGGTAGACGAGGAGAAGAGAGTTAGCTATCGTCATTAGAAGACCTGTACCTCTTTACCTAAGCTTTATCATGTAGAGGAATAGGATTAGCCATCATCATTGGCAGAAGCGATCAAGCTATCGTTATTAGAAGACTTGTACAATCATATCTGATCTTCAGCATGTAAAACTTCAGAAGAATACATATAGTTTTATATATCGTGTTTTCTACAAGAACCTCCTCACCATGAGTTTAACACATCGTCGTAATAACCAACAAGATAATACCGACTTCATAAATGATCTACAAACCCCCAGACACTCCATTGAAGATGGAAGTGCAATACCAACCGACTTAGCGTAAGATTATCGCTAGTCTAACATTACCTCATAGGGCGCCTTATCATACAAGGCACAAGCCCTAATACATGCACTACTCTGTTGCCTCCAAATGGCTGGTCTTGTATTATGAATTTGGCATGCAAAGCTGGCCAGGATCTTTGGAAACTAGTAGATCTCATACCATATCCAGTCATCCTTTATGTGGAACCACCATCTTCACCATCAAGCAAAATCAAGAAAGCTAAAGATTAGGTCACATCTGGAATCTATTGCTGCATTTCTAACAAGTTCACAACTGTGCCTTTCTTTCTGGTAATGGTACCTTATGTCTTAACTAGATAAGCAGTCTTCCACAAGGTTGTGTACACAATTAATAACCTGGCAACCAAGGTACCCTGTCATTCAGTTATGATAAAATGTGCTTTATCAACAAATCAGAATCCAGTAGCTTCAGCTGAGAGAGAGAGAGAGAGTGTGTGTGTCACATTTCCAACCATAGTAAATGACAGAAGTGCAGTTGGATGTGGAAATGATGTTGGAAAGGACCTTCACTATTCTAAACACCACACTGGGTTAAGTCGATTATCAACAATTGCATTTTAATACCAGACTTTATTAATTTTCAAAAAATGTATTTCCCAAGTACATATGCTGAATTTAGCAAATAATGATAATGATAACAGTGAAACTCAGTCAGCTGATGATTTTGAGAATGTAAACTTTACCAGGAGCTTCCCTGGATGGGAGAGGGATTGGAATGCAGTGTAGGATGGTGGAGAGGGGTAGGCAGGTACGTATCAGACTTCGTTAGAGGTTTTTTTGTCTAAGTTCTTTTACTTTACATTTATGCTTTTTCTGCATCTAATCAAGATATTACAGTAGTATACTGCACTGTAACTTGATTAAATATGTCAGACAATTTAAAAAAAAAAAAAGAGTGCATACATGATAATGTTTATATTATATATAAGATTACAATAATGTGCAACGTATATACGTAACTGGACAAGGTAAGTGTCAATTTTATCAAAATTATTATTCTAGATACAACTACATATTCTATTTGACTTTCGCATATGGATACTGTTAGCATTTGAGAGCACATTCTTAGACAGTGAAATATAATCAGCTTAATATTCACATAAAAAATGTTTTTATAGATTTTATTAACAATGATTTGCAGTGCGTAGTAAGATTGTTCTGAAATGCATGTATAATATAAATACACACAGAATTACATACACTTCATTTAATCAATCATCTCGGAATATTATATTACCTGGTTACTAGACAAAAGTGACACATATACTTTTAAAAAATTACTTTATAAGCACAAATTTACCAATGTAAAGCATGCACAATACATTTTGTAACTATACTATGCATTTCTGGTTGGAACTTTTAACACACATAAAAACAATAACACATACTTTACTTGCAAAACCAAAATGTAAAAGTACGTATACTTATGATGCCTAACTTCTATGTGGCACTTGCCAACACTTTCATAGCTTTTCTGAAAAGTAAGATGTGAGTAAAAAGTTACTCCAAGATTAGATAAAGCTTTAGACTCATTCAGGATCCAATTAAAGCCTTAGACTTATTCAGCATAGTCCATTCACCTAAAGGGAGGATGGGGTAAACAATCTATACATACATGAGCTACAAATCAATAGGTTTTTGTTGTATGGAGTTTAACCTCATATGCTACCGACTATACCATTCACTAATCTATTCCATGTCACAAATGAGACTAAAGGCAGCTTCATTTTCCAGTGGTGTGGAGACTTTACTACACCCTCAAGTGTTGCCTCATCGGCATACTGAACAATATGTACTGTTTTCCAGATCAACAATCATCACTTGCATACACTAAAAATAACTCTAATCAGAATTATCCATACAGTCTATACCTCCACTGCATTTCTTTTTTGTATGGTAAACAATGATCAACATCTTACTTTATTTCTTCTTAATTGCATTTGTGATAATCAACAAAGATCAGTTAAAATCTTAGCCACAAATCTTATTAAAACACTTAAAATGACAATGATTAATATATTAGATAAACCATGTTGGACTAAAGATACATCGAATTCATATCTAATCATGTACCATACTATAAGAATATAGCATCATAAAACAAATTCCACAACAGTGATTTTCACAACCAATGTTTTGAGAACCTCATGACCAATAAAAACCGTCATTTGATTACGGCTATCAATCAATCAATCTCATAACCTCACAAAAAAGAAATGCCTAGTATAGATTACAAGATCAGGATTAAGATTCCCCTTCAATTACATAAACTCTAATACATGAAAACAAGGCCTCTGAGATTACATATATGCAAGTTGAGACCTTTTGACATTTTTTAGTTATAAACTTTTCCTTATCTCCATTTATAACTTCTACCAGTTTGTGGAAAAAAATGTGGCTGCAGTTCTGTATTTTACCTGATGGTCAGAAATTCACTAATCATGGATTGCTTAGGGTGGCACCTCTGCTGTATTATCTATATTTTTGACAGCGTAGCGACTGTTCTTCCTCAAACGAGTTACATTCCAAACAAGATACATTCCCATGATCACCCCAGGGCTTCAAAAGACAGACCAACCAATTACATACAAAGCATTCTGTTATAGTTTGTCTCAGCTAGATTAGTGCTTGTTGGCACAGTGTTAGAATATGATGACCTCAAGACAGGATGGCTCTATCTCCTGTCCTACAATGATTACCTAGGCTCTTCATCTTATTTGCACAGATGTGACAACAACATATGTCAGTGCCATCTTCATTACACTCTGGTCTGTTCAGGAGTTCACTAGTCCCCAGGTTGTAACAGGGAAATCGTGTTCAACTCCCCTCGAGTAGGTTCCTTCAAATGGTGAGGGGGTAAGGGATTCTGCCTTCAAGTTTGCGAAGGCCGGATCCTGACGGAACGCCTACAAAACTTTTGGCATTAACTTGCGTGGACATTTCCGCTTTTGAAAAATTTTTCCGCTTGGGTGAGTCTGGGAGGGGTTTGTGGTTTGGAGGGGGTTTGTATTCAAAGCTAATTGTGGGAGTTGTGGCGGTGAGTCACCACCCAATACGGTTCGGACCCAAGAGATGGTGATGGGATTTTTCCATTGCTATCTTGAGGGCGGAACCATATCCAGGGATCAGCCTATCGGAATCCTGGGGGTGCTGGTTTTTGGGATGGGACTCCTGGCTTTTGTCCGGAAGCCCACCAACATGTTTGGGGTGGGGAGTCTGTCCCCATTAGTGGGGGCAGAACTCCCAGCAGGCAGATTGGCTTATACCTGGGCCACTGCAAGCCTATTGGTGCTATCCCGAAAGGGTAGAGTATGGGGCAGACCGTGGGGAAGCAACTTCTACGTGTGGCGTTGGTGGAGAATGTCAAACCCTGTCTAGTCCGCAATACCTTGTTGGTCTTCCCAAGCAGTTGTTGTGTGTATGTTTTCCCCCTTTTTTTTCCTTCAAATTCCCATGACTAGTCTCTCTAGTACACTGTCCCCTGGATCCACCGACTCTTTGGCACCGTTGACAACCTTAGGCTTGGATAAGTCCCTTTGCTATCCCCCCCCCTAGATGCTGACCCCTTGACGTGGGTAGGGGGCTTAGGGACCAGCAGCTGGGCTCTGATGCCTGGTGGGGTTGCTTTCTCAGTGGTCCTTGGGGCCCAGCTGCTGATCCAACTAAATTAGTCAGAACTTTTCCTTCTTTCTGCAATTTTTTCATTCTTAGTACATCCTTCTCCTTCATGTAATATTTTCTATTAGCATTTCAGATTAATTATGTGGAATTTTCCACTTGTGTTAAATTTTACTGCTTAGGTGAGTCTGGGAAGGAATTGTGTTTTGGAAGGGGTTTGCATTCAAAGCCAATTGTGGGAGTTGTGGGGGTTGAGTTGCCACCTGATATGGTTTGGACCCAAGAGGTAATGATGGGACCCTCCCATTGCTACCTTGAGGGCGGAACCATCTCCAAACATCAGCCCATCGGAATCCAGGGGGGGTTGGTGTTTGGGATTGGACTCCTGGCTTTTGTCCGGAAGCCCACCAATACATTTGGAGTGGGGAGTCGGTCCCCATTAGTGGGGGCCAGGGCAGAAACTCCCAAGACAGGGCAGATAGGCTTTTACCTGGGCCACTGCAAGCGTATTGGTGCTATCCCGTAAGGGTAGGGTATGGGGTAGACCATTGGGAGTCGACTCTCACTTGTGCCATTGGTGGAGAATTTGAATACCTGACTGACCCACAATACCTTCTTGATATAACCAAAGGCAAGTCCTACAAATATATTTGAATTTATGGATATCGACCAATGTTTGCCTTCCCCTGGATCTGACGACTTAACGGCACTGGCGGCAACTTCAGGCATGGACACGGATATGAGCTCGGCTATCACAAAGAACCATGCACCGAGACACCAGGGTGCTATTAAAACTGGTGGATTTGACATGAACAATAGAGTGCTTTATTGCACTAATGCAAGCCTTTCGTTGGACTACGAGTGCTTGCATAGTGTCACAAAACAGTTTGGTAAGGTGGAGAGGATTAAGATGCTTCTAGAAAAAGACAAGTAGTCTTTTTCTGCATGCATTAGATTTTCCTCTCCCCAAGAAGCTAGTGAGGCACAAATGAAATTAAATGGCCACATTCTAAATGACGCTGTTTTAAGCACCAAGGAGTTTTCTGTGAGGAATTTGAACGATGAGCCATTTGATTTTCTTCCTAAGAAAGAAGAATGTGGACCAGCAACATATACCAGGACGCTTCCTCCCCCTATATGGCATGTTGCCAGTTATAAAGAGGGAAGTGAAAATTTCATTAAGGCTGCAGAATGTATTGAGAACAAAGTGGGTTCTATTCCTATCGGTAATCTGAAACGATATGGAAAGAACTTACGCATAAAAGCAGGCAATGAGACGCAAGCTATTTTGTTATCAAAGTTTCAACCCCCAAAAAGTGGAAATATTGAGGCTATAACATCGCACAGATTCTTTAACATGCTGAAAGGGGTAGTTTATTCCAGAGACTTGCATGTCTTTAATGAGGAGGAGATTCTCCTAAGGTGCCCTCCTTGTGTATCTAATGTAAAAAAATTGGGAGGGGATGCAGCTATGCTTTTAACTTTCTCCTCCAATTACTTGCCCGATACCATCAGTGTTGGCCATGAGAGGATGCAAGTAAAAAAATATAACAGAAACCCTAAACAATGTCGCAAATGTTTCGAATATGGCCACATTCAAGACTCGTGGAAACAATAAGAGCTGTTCTGTGTGCTCAGCCGAGCATGACAATTTGGACAAGTGCGAAGCAGCCCGTTATTGTTTCCAGTGCAAGGGTGATCATTCTCCAAACAGTAGGACTTGCCTCAGATACAGGTTTGAGCAAGATGTGTTGGCAGTGGCTGATAATGAACATCTCAGCATCAGTGCAGCAAAGCGTGTGGTAATGGGGGCTAACAAGAGTGCCAACTTCACCTATGCTTCTGTAATAAAGTTGATGAAGAGTTCTAGCAATGAGAGGCCACCAGTAATAGAATCTAACAGTAAGCATCGGAAACCTGTTTCTCCTTGCACAGGAAATAATAATCGGAAACTTAGGTCAGCAAGTGCTTTAAAGCCCAATACTAAAAATTTTTCTTCCAAAAGCATGGACAATTTATCCTCACAAGCTGATACAAATGTAACGGTTGCAAACTCAGCCCCTAAGCAGTTTGCAAACGTCCACAATGATATAACTAAAGCTGCGCCCACCAGGAAGCGTATAAGAAACACATCCCCGAATAATGAAAGTTTTATCATAAAAACTTCAAATGGGTACAGTGTTCTGGAAGAGATCTCTCCGCCAAGGAAGATAGTTCCGAAAGCAGATCCAGTTCAGAGACATGCGAGTTCTCATCAGTCTTGCTGCCCCAAGACTAATAGCAGTAGTGATGCACATAATCACAGTAAAAATCCTGAGCATCAGCCTCGAATTCAGAAAGCTGTTTGTCAGCCAAAAACCCTGATCTCTGATATAGATGAAAAGGGATCAAGAAAACAATCTCTTATTAAGGAGAATTTTCCTCTCCACCCTAGGATCAGTACTTCCCCTCCAAAGAGTGGGAAGTAGTACATTACCACCTTAACATTCAAGTTCGATGTCCTTCAGTGGAACTGTAAGGGTCTCAGAGCCTGGACAGAAGACTTTAAAGTTTTAATGCATGAATTCATTCCAGGGATTGTATACCTGCAGGAGATTATGTTAGGTAACTCTCCTTATAATCCTGGACTTGATTATGCTATTTTTAACTTTTCCCCCAAATCGGTGATCGTGCCCATGGAGGCGCTGCAATTAATGTTAATAAATCTCTGCAGCACTCCACAATACAATTATATACAACTCTACAAGCTGTTGCTGTCTCAGTCATATTAGACAAAAGGATAACAGTTTGTTCACTATACCTCCCACCAGACCTTTCTTTTAACATTGGAGATATTCAGTCCTTGATTAACCAACTTCCCACTCCTTTTCTCTTATTAGGAGATTTCAATGCCCACAACCCCCTTTTGGGGAAGTGTGTGTTTAGACAGCAAAGGGAAAATAATCGAGGACCTTATTGACACGAACGATATCGCCCTATATAATAATGGGTCAATGACCTTCCACAGCATTCATAATAACCATCTCTCTGCACTGGACCTTAGTATGTCCTCAACAAATATCCACCTTGACTTTAACTGGTCTGTTAATGAAGATTTGAATGGAAGTGATCATTACCCGATCCATCTGAAATATGTTGTAAATGCTCCATCTGAAGCATTACCTAAGTGGAAGGTAGAGGATGCTGACTGGGACAAGTTCAGTAAAGGAGTCAATCTAGATAGGGAGTTTGAGTCATTTCATTCTCACCTGGATGCCTATGACTACTTCATTGAATCCACTCTGAAGAGTGCTGAGGGCTCGAGACCCGAGACAAAAGGTAAACCTCGTAGACCTGCAGTTCCCTTCCCTGGTGGAATAAGACATGTGGTATTCTGAGGAAAGTCACTAGGAAGTGCTACATTGAGAACTTGCTCTAATTCTTGCATGTACAACTGAAGATCAGTAGTGTTGACAGGATGAATTGCAGAAAAGTTCTTCAAGTTTTTGAAATAACGGAAAGAACCAGTTTTGATATCTGTTGAGTAAACTGCAAGCTTTGCAACAAATGCCTTCCAAGTATCATACAAATCCATCAGTTTTTACTGCACCTTGCAAGAGAGGATTGAGGTAGGTCATTTATATGTTTGGTGATGTCTGAGAGAAACATAAGTTTCACAGTCCAATCTCAGTCCTCCAGCTCAGGATAGTCTTGGCCTTTTTCTGATAAGAAAATTTGGATTTCATCAAAGCATTCCACAAATCTCTCAAATACCTGCCCACAGCTTAACCACCTAACACTGCAGTGCAAGGGTATATATTTGCCCACACTGTCCACCTCTTCAAGGAAAGCTTGAAACTGCCTGTGAGTAAGAGAAGAGTGTGCAAGCTTGAAACTGCCTGTGAGTGAGAGAAGAGTGTGCAACAATAAAATTTACTATTTTGTAACAGTAGTCACCACCTTGTTGAGATCAGATCTTGAGATCTTGGTACATACATTTTCTTGATGAACTATGCAGTGCAATTTCAGAATGGGGTGCCCAATTTTATCCTCAACCATCTTAGTAAAACCCTTGTTTTTTTCCTACCATACCTTACAGATCTTATATCTTGTTCTTGTTGCCCCTGGTCCCATCTATTGTAAAACAAAAATCTTTCCTATATCTACCCCACTGTTCTTAAAATGGTCAGTGAATGCCTTCAGTGTCTTCTCCCTTGGTGGTGCTATACATAGGTTTACGACAACACACCTCCTTGTGTACCCGTGTCACTATACCTGGCAAAAACAGCCAAGTGGGAAATGCCATTGATATACATGCTTTCATCCAGGGCCACACTGAACACAGGTGTACTTGTTAAAGCAACCATTTCCTGCTGACTAACATTATCAGGCATTTCAGAAATACGTCTTTCCATGGTTCTAGCAGAGACAGGCATGTCTTTTATCCTTGAGATGATAACGTGTTTGTTTGATATGCCATCAAATAACACCTCAGAGCACTCTAGGAAAGCTGTTTTTATAAAATCTCCATCAGTAAAAGGCTTTCCATGCTTAGTAATACACAGGGCTAGTTTGTAACTGGCTTCAGTTTCATTTTTTTTGCTAGCACTCAAGTTTTTAACACATTACTTTGTTTCTCATAGTGGGATACGGCTTTCTTAATTGCCTCAGCCTTGTCAGCACTATCCTTGAGTCTTATCGTGTTTTATTTCAAAGAGTCATTTAACACTCAATGTTCGGCACACAACATTCTCGCAGCAGAGAGCACACACAGCACGATCATTCTACTGAATAAATCAAAAGTCATTTGTCCATGATGACTGAAATGATCGAAATGGTGACAATTAACTAGAATGAATATTACTTACGGCAGCTAGACACTGAAACAACAGCACTTTCTGACCGATGCAAATGGCTGGTGGCAGCACACCGGTACCAACTGGTCTCATACTTGTCTACATCTCGTTGTACTCACATACTCTTCATCAAGGGTATGAAACTTTTTGTTTTAATTCAATGTACCATGGGAAAGAAAAAATAGACAGATAAATATATAGATAGACAGATAGACTGATAGATAGATAGAGAGATTGATAGAGATAGATTGATTGATTGATTGATTGATTGATTGATTGATAGATAGATAAATAATGATAATTTACATAATAGATTTTATTGATAGATAGATAAATAATGATAATTTACATAATAAAGTAAATAAACCATAAAGATTAAAGTAATAATGCACAATACAAATTTTCTCTCTCTCTCTCTCTCTCTGTATTTTTTTAGGCTTTTTTCTTTGCTCCTTTGAATCAAATGCCGTGCCATAGACAAGCACTCTGCCTGCCAAGTCTGGCACGTGTACCATAGGTTGCCGACCCCTGCCCTAGAATAACGCCACTGGCGCCCTGAATCTGGGCTGGGTGTTCCTGGGCTTGAGGAGAGACGATGAACATCAGAGACGCCTCTCCAATTAGGTTTCACTGAGAGGGCGACTACCCATGGGCAGACCCAACCAAGCTCCCTTGGGCCTCCAGCCTACCTCATCCCTGGTTTAGGGGAGTCTGGCGAGTCAGCTGGCCAGGCAGCCACCTCCTCCATAATTACCTAACTTTTCACTTTTGTTCAACTTATGCATTAAAAATTTCACTGATTCACCCAATTGTGTCTCAGTACCTACCATCAGTTTGAAGTTTTGATCAGGCTGGCAAAGCGGTTGGGCTCTGATGATCGTGATTCAGGTGAAGGAGGAGCAGGAGGACTTAGGATACATGAAATATTTGAAATTGCATAGGTTACCAATAAGCACTTCAGTACTTACCTCTTTAGGAGTCCCGCTACTTTTTCGAGTTCATTACAATGTTAAGTAAAATTCTTCTATGTTTTTTTCATCCCAGCTTTCACACCCCTGAAAAATGATGTTATCTGTGCAATCCTGCCCTCTGCAAGAGGCACAAATAAAATATGCATCATAAGAAGCTTTGGTTAACCTGGTATTGCACCCTTTTCTGCAATACCTAAAACTAGTTGAACATCAGACATAACTAAGAGTTACACAAAAAATCAATAATGGGCAAAAGCAAATGAATACAATTAGTTAAAGTTAAAGTTAATCAGGATAAAGCAAACATCGGCAAACCTAGTATGGAACTGCTGAACTGCTAACTACCGATCGACAATTCTTGCTGAGAAAAAAGCCAGCCGAACCAATAATGAATCCAAAAATTAAACTAATTTTACCAAAAAAGTCAAAACCACAACAAATTTTTTCCAAATCAATAAAGAACAACCAAAGGACCAAATCTAATGGAAAACAAGCTGCTCTCTTACATGTTGGTTCTAGGGTGCAGAAACAAACTCAGGTATTTTCATGTAGTTGTTCCTCTTCTTCAAAAGACACCGGAGGAAGTATAACCGTAATTTTGGAAATTCAAGTTATTAGTATAACTGGATAAGTTATACTAATCAAAATAATAATTATAATAAAAATAATATGCACAAAGTTTACTATTTTACTATTTCTGTAAACAATTTCACAAATCACTCCTCATCCCTAACATTTAGATATTATCATCAAAAAGCAGTTTAACCAGACCACAAAGTCAGGTTTTCAGCCCCTCATAGGTATGGACCAAGAGCAAGATAATTTCCAAATTACATCTTACCTTTCCAAAGGAGCTGATGGACAAAATAATAATATTCCCTGACGAACAAACTAATAATATTCCCTAAGTGAAAGTCCCATGCATTATTAAAAAAACAATTCACACCTAATCTGCAACATACAAAACCAACAGACATATAGATCTACCAATTTATCATTAAATTTCATGCCTACCTTTCACAGGAGTAGTGCTCTTTATAGTGGCAGTGAAGCAATCCTCTTCATCAGAATTATCCCTGCAGTCTTGGCTTCCATCACATCTTTTGCTTTCTAAGATACACTTGTCAATGTCACACACAAAACTGTCTTGGCCACATCCTGTATTGGAAACTTAAACAAAGAATACAAAAAGCTGGAACACCAGCTGGTTTTTTAGGACCAATAACATGTAATATAAGCTCACAGTTACAACCAGATTTAACTGAACATTCAATAGAAAATATTATTGTTCTGATGTCGAGTAAAGGAGTTTGGACAAGAATAAGTTGAATCTAGCAGGACACCATAAAAAAACATATATGTATAGTATATGAATTTATCACTTGTAATGACAGATACTACTCAACAAAACACTGGTTTCTGTGAATGAAGATATAGACAACAAATACTGACTTTTAAAACCAAATTAAATTATTCATACAAACCCCTCAATAAATTTAGTCCTACATTCACAGTCTCTAATGTCCAAAGATACACAATGTCTTTTGTCTTCCAAAGAGATGTGCTATCATTTTCACAACAAACCTCTGGACCAATTAGTAGGCACATTACAACTTGTATCCTCCTCTGTATAGGCTGAATGCAAAACAGATAAATAGGGTTTTAGGAAGGGGGCACTCAATATACATTTGTTGGGTTTATATGAAAAATAGCTATAAAAATTCAATGTTTCATGACAACCACATCAGTCATCCTACGCCAAAATTACACTGTGGGAAGGAGGTAGATAAACTGAGTTCCAGATTTCTTAAGGGGCCCTGAAAAATTCAAAAGAATACTAGAAGAATGTTGGTCAGAATACCATGGTTCCAGTAATGTATGTTATCCCATGGGGGACTTTGAAAAGCTGAAGACCTAAATAGTAAAAGACAAGGTGCTGTCATGTGGACAATTTGTTCCAGTATCTTGAGCATGCCATCACAATGTCACCAAATGGTGCTTTGGTGTCATTTGGATGGTGCTATTTCTGCTAAAAGGGCAGCAACGGCAAGGATAAACATTTAACCAAGTAACTGTATCCTTAATAATATCCATTTCATGTATGTTTATCATTTTGAATTTTATGTTCCAGAGGCTGTTACTAGTATGACTAAAGCGCTGTAGCCTACATGCCACAGGTCTAGCACATTCCTGAAACTGATAATGATTCAGGCCTATTCAAACTACTAAATGAAACTTTCATTAGTAAAAGATATCATGTAATATAATCCTAAAACATAATGTTAAATTAAAATTTCATGCATACAAATATTGCATAATACAATGCTACTAGCATATGGGTTTAATTGGTTCGTAATGGCTCTCTTTCACGAGGTGTGTATTGAAAAGTCTTTTCTCTATTATCCCCACAAAAACAAATATGCCAATCTCTGGCTGTTTGGTGAATATGTGCAACTTCAGTTTTTCCACCAGTATTAGCTACTTTGTAGAAACTCAGAAAGCAAAATGCCATAATGTCCCTGTGTGATGGCTCCTGAAGCCTCCAGAAAATGTAAGATATTAAAAAAGTATGGTCTAGAAAGACAAACATGATGAAGACAATACTGCCAATGAGTACAAACCTACCCAGGTATGCATTACATCTCCAGATTAAAGTTTGCAAATGAAGAATAATGCTAAGTATCTTGTTTCTAAACAGCTGAAACTATCATGTTCATTTAATAAATGACTAAAATAGGTATGGATTTGATTTAGCAACAATTACTCTTACCTCCATTAACTGTACAGATACAGTGTGCTTAGAAAACTGCTGCTTCTGCTGGCCCATGAACAAAAACTATAGAATTACCGGTCCCAGTTCCCTCATCCTACCAGTGAATAGCTCTCAACAGTCAACACAAAGGATTTGCTGCATTAACTGTGACTGATGATGGGAGGAATCGCAAAACATTTTGTAACAAGGGTACCTCTTGAGAACTAGCTGTCACCAAAAAATTTTAGCACAAGAGTGACCAATAAGTCTACAGCAAGAGAGACTGACAAGCTACTGTTTGGACTAACAGATGTCCAAAAGATGGCAGCACTTTGGAAGATGCTGGGGTCTCGGGGTTTGTCCTTGGAGGGTTTGCTGATGGACTTCATGGATGCTCGCTTTCCCCCCCCCTTCTCCAGGACTCGTCTTTGTGCGTAGCCGAGGTCAGCCATACTGTATTGCTCCGCCAGTGACAGTTGCCACTTCTTCGAGTCAGAGGGAAGCATTGGCGTCAGCCCCGCTAGTGACGTCACAGGGTCAGTCATTTTGTATCCCTCCGCCAGCGGCATCTGCTTCCCATTCGGATCGAGGGGAAACTGTGATGGCATCGCCACTTATAACGTCACTTCCATCGATGACTTCACTCCAGTCATCTCCGCTGCTCTGCCTCGCTCGTCTGTGTCGTCATCGTTTGCTGCCATGATGTCATCTCTGCCATCAAGTTTGCGGCATCTCCCTTCCATGTCATCAGAGCCTTCTCTTGCTGATTCACCTGAGGGTTTACGCCAGGTGGTTCTTAAGAGATAGGACTCTGTTTTGGAAGATATATTGGCTGCCATGTCAGCTGGCAAATGGCATATGATGACGGGGGTTTCGTTATTGAGACACGCTGTAAGCTGAAAATCGTCATAAGCTAGAAAATCGTCAAAAATCCTAGGAAAACCATACTTTTAATGCTTTGGGTGTGTTAAAAACTATGTAAACTGCATTTTTATTGCATTTTTCATAAAAAAAATCCTGCAAATAAGAAGAAAGAGAAAGAGGTTGTCCTAGAGCGGTTAGGCTAATCGCAAATCCGAAGATTTGGGTGTGTTAGCCTAGCGACTCAGAGCGGCTAGTCAGTATAAATGATCGGGGGCAGGCGACTAGGGAGCTGGAGGACAAAAGAATGCGAAGGGACGAGGTCCTAACGTAAAGGCATGAGGGCCTAAGAACTCCTAACGCAAGGGTATCGTGATCTGATTAGGCTAGGCTAAGATCCGAAGCATGCGGTCGGAGCGAGAAACTCCCCGTGAAAGAACTAGGAAATAAAATGCGAAAGCTAACTGCATGTAATAAAATGAGATAAAATACTGCTTAACATGTAAATCGAGCCCAATTGGTATGGGGGACCAATTGGTGCGCGAATAACCGCCATGTGGTCGACGAGTCAGGGATGGCGGCGCGGGGACGAAGACGCTCTCGCTATCGAACATCTAAAAACTCAAATAACTCGGCTGATTCGCCGAAGATCAATATTAACTGATCTTAAACATTAATAGCAGTACTTAACTTGGATGCAGAAGCTTGATGTTCCATCTTGCAAAGAGTAAGGAAATTACTAAGGCGAAAACACAGCACAGAGTAAAAAACGCGTGTGGCGCCGACAATGCTATCGAAAGGAATGAAAACAAAGACGCTGACCGTAGTAGTAGCGGGTAGCGGGGCCTTAGTCCGGCTCCTCTGTAGGCAGGGGATTTTGAAGGAGGAAGAGACTAAATGGCAAGGGACCTCTGGTAGATGCTTCCACTCGCCCCAGATACCATACCGACACCTTTAATTAAAAGGTGAGCGAGCCAGAATACTCTGGCACTACCGTTTCTCTTTTTTCTCTGGTTTTCTCTGGTATGTATAGCAATATTTATACCTTAGAAATGAGTATCAAAGGGACATTTCACGGAGCAACACAGGATGAGCCCAGAAATAGATTTTTCCTCCGTCAAAATCCCTTTTTTGGAGTCATATTTTTCCATTCATATCGGCATCTTTAGCGTCGTAACCCTGGAACATGCGTTGTAAACCTGGAAATAATTTCTGATGAATATAATTGAAAAGTGTCATAATCTCGGAATGCCATAAGCCGAACCCGTTGTAAGCCGGGGACAAGCTACTTGTAATATACCGTAATTGAATACAGCAAACAAAACAACCTTTATTTACATCATCATTATTATAAAATAGTTGTGCTATTTAACTTTTGCAAATGATCACTTTTCTCCTGAAAATATTTTGGTTTTTAGAATTACAGATAAGAGGTCATACAACTGTAAGAAAGTGAGAGCTTGCTCATCCTAATGTCTGATTATGGTACTTACCTACAATAACTATCGTAGTTGTTTTTTACTGTATTGATAGTTGTATTACTAGTGATTAACTTGAATTACCCATGGTTTTTACCATTATTACAGACGTTTTGTTAAGTGTCCATAGCTTTGAGGGTAGTTAACTACTATTGACACAACTATCAACACTTCAGGGTTAAGCCTATCATTGAAAATCTTGGCAGAATTTAAAGTTTGCTTTTTATACTTGGTGTATAAGATGACCCTCCCATTTTGGGGCGAGAATTTTTAAGGTTAAAAGGTCGCCTTACATGCTGGCATATACAGTATGTAAGAACAATGAAGATGAATGGCTAATATAAAGATAAAGCCCTTTAATCAGAGACTTAACACCCTCTTTAAGTTTAATATTTTCAGAATAGTAACAAGCTTGCCGATATAACTCACAAGCAATTTATTAAATCAAGTGCTGTTGAGTTACATTTCCAGTTCTTTTATAGATCTTTCATAGGCATTTTGTATCTTTACCCTGTGTGGTAGAGTGCAGAATGGAGTCAACAGCACTAGCAGTCATAGCTGTAGTAGTAAGGCAATCCTCCTCATCAGTGTTATCCTTGCAATCTTGGTTCCCATCGCATCTTCTCTCTTCCAACAAACATCTTACACCATCACACAAAAATCTGCCCTTGGCACAACCTATCAAGAAAATCATGAAAGGTTTTAGGTTTAGTAAAAAAAAAAAAAATTACCAGAAACCATAAATATTATGTGTGGCATACGGTGTCCAGACAGTTTGCTACTGGACCATTCATACCTGGACATTTTGTTACCAGACACTTCGCTACTGGACAGTTTGTCACTAGGACCCTTCACTACTAGGACACAATGGTACCTGTATAGTTATTTTCACATTGAATAGTACCTTGTTAATGTAATTATACCATCCATCAATCTTGTTTCATTACAAACCACCAATTTCCCAAATTACTTAAATACTGAATACATACATACCTTGTTATTGCAATTTCATTTACCATCCACAAAGTCCCTTTTTTAAAGGTTAATAAACCCTTATTCAGTCAAGATGCCAAGGACTATTACATCCAGAAGACAAGAAATAAAGTTAGTGGGTGATTTTAATTACACATACCTACATAAAAAGCGAAAGCATAATAGTGATGGAACAAAACAATACTGAATGTGTAGAAATCGGAGATGTAAAGCAAGAGTGCACAAAAACATAAATGATGTAAATTACATGATAATCAAGGTAGTAGGTGAGCAAAATCATATTACCACAGTATCATCTGTCAGCGCAAATTGTTCCCAAACCCAAATAAAAGATAAAAGCATTTGGAACCCAGGACTCCTCCTTGTTACTGAACTTTCTTCTGCAACAAATTTAAGCTGTAATATACACTGTTAGAGACAAAAGGAAAATAAATGCCCTCCAATCCCAAAAACACAGCATGGTTATCAGACTCCTGGAGAGTATGCCAAACTAAGTAAAAATGGGTTGCTGTTTCTACAGTGACAGTGGTGAAGATGATCTTGAGAGGGTTTTAGTATTTGCATCTGAAGATGGGTCAAGAGATTGAAAAACTTTATTAAAGTATGGGCATGCAATGGAACATTCAAGTGTTGTCCAATAATATACTATCAGTTACAGATACCTTGTACGTATATTCAAAATAAAGATATAAGTGTTCCCTGACTCTTTGCACTACTACCTGACAACTGAGGCCATTAACAAAAGCTTCTTTTCTATAATTAAAGAGTTTGTACAAAATTGAGCCTGATCATATTGTGGTTGATTTTGAAAAAGCAGTCTTAAATTCTCTTTGACTGTTTTTCAAGAAACAGAAGTTATCTGCTGTTTATTTAATTTAGATCAGAATGTTTAGAAACAAAGTTCAAGCTGGATACAAGGAACAATACCATGAAGATGGACAACTTTTGCTTGAAAGTGCGGTGTTTCCCATCACTGGCATTTTTACCCAAAAAACAATGTTGTTGAAGGGTTTTAACAATTAATTGATGATGACAAAATCCCAGAAAAAATTGTTTTTTACTTCGCTACAAAATGTTTGTGGTGAATGAGGCAGTGGATCTTGGAGAAGACTAGATCCCTTGTTTCCTACAGATTTGTGCAATGTGTACGAAGGCCAATAAATGAAATGCCAAGGACAAATAATGACTTAACAGAGGTTTCATAGCTCTCTTAGAATGTCGGTTACCCCTCTTACGCCGAATGGACGTATTAAACGTCGAGTCAAAATGTCTCCCATATGCTGAATGGACGTATCAAACGTCGACTCAAAATAGTTTTTTTTTAAATTCGCGGAAAAATACTTATAGGCCTACCAGCCGAAAACTTTTGAATCACGCGCCTTGGGGGATGCTGGGAGTTCACGGATCAAGGCATTGTTTTGTTTACAATCGCTATGCAGGCACGCAAGCGCGAATTTCTTTCTTATCGCACTAAAAAGTATCAGTGACACATCTCAAAAATTATTTTGTCACTTTGACATAATTTTTGCACCCTTTTAAATTATCCTTTACATGAAGTATTATATATGGAAATGTGCGCAATTTCATGTAAAATACAACAAAAAAATACTCATGATTGTAGCTTTTATCAGTTTTGAAATATTTTCATATAAATAACGATAAGTGCAAAAATTTCAACCTTCGGTCAACTTTGACTTTACCGAAATAGTCGAGAAACGCAATTGTAAGCTAAAACTCTTATATTATAGTAATATTCAATCATTTGCCTTCATTTTGCAACAAACTGGACGTCTCTAGCACAATATTTCAATTTATGGTGAATTTATGAAAAAACTTTTTCCTTACGTTCGCGCGGTAACTCTTCCGATAAATGTTTTCATGCGATTGTCCTAATGTTTGCACCATTTTAAATTTGCCGTTACATAAAGTTTTATATATGGAAATGTGCGCAATTTCATGCACAATACAACTAAAAACAACCCATGGTTGTAGATTTATCAGTTTTGAAATATTTTCATATAAATAACGTTAAGTGCAAAAATTTCATCTTTCGGTCAACTTTGACTCTACCGAAATGGTCGAAAAACGCAATTGTAAGCTAAAACTCTTATATTCTAGTAATATTCAATCATTTACCTTCATTTTGCAACGACTTGGAAGTCTCTAGCACAATATTTCGATTTATGGTGAATTTATGAAAAAAAAAAAAAAAAAAAAAACATTTTCCTTATGTTCGCGCGGTAACTCTTCCGAAAAAATCGGAATTTTTTTTGTGCGATTGTCGAAATGTTTGCACCATTTAAAATTAGCTGTTACATTAAGTTTTATATATGAAAATGTGCGCAATTTCATGTAGAATACAAATAAAAATGATTGAAGGTTGTATCTTTTCTCTTTTTTCGAAATATTTGCATATAAATCACGATAAATAGAAAAAAAACCACGTTCGGTCAAATTTGACTCTACCGAAATAGTTGAAAAACGCAATTGTAAGCTAAAACTCTTACGGCCTAGTAATATTCAGTCATTTATCTTCATTTTGAAACAAATTTGAAGTCTCTAGAACAATATTGTGATTTATGGTGAATTTTTGAAAAATATATTTACTTCCCTCCGCGCGCCGATTCGCGGCCGCAAGTCTCCGAAATGCGTACATCGCATTATCCTAATATTTGCTCCTTTTCATATTAGCCATTTTATAGAGTTTCATATATCAAAATGTGCGCAAATTCATGAAGAATACAATAAAAAATAATTGAAGGTTGTAGCTTTTCCCATCTTCGAAATATGTGCATATAAATAATATATATATAAACATTTCGACATTCGGTCAACTTTAACTCGTCCGAAATGGTCGAAATCTGCAATTCTAATCTAAAACTCTTACAGTATCGTAATATTCAATCATTTGTCTTCATTTTGAAACAAATTGGAAGTCTCTAGAACAATATTTAGATTTACGGTGAATTTTTGAAAAAAACATTTTTTTATCTCCATGCGTTACGAATTCATACATCATTTTGTGATAATATTTTTCTGGTGTTGCGTTTATTGTTTTACAATGTATTATATATCAAAATGATTGCAATTTAGTGTACAATACAACGAAAAAAAAAAAGTAACTTGTTAGCTTTGACCGTTTTTTGCACAGCGTGATTTGAATACAATTATGTATGAATTTTTTTTTCGCTACCATATATCGCATTATTTACATATGATATTATTTTTCATTTCTGATAGTTGCATACTAAACTTCATGCAATGACAAAAATGGAGCCAAAAATGAACTCTTAATCTTGAAAACTAAGCGCGCTGTGATTTTTTGAAAAAAAATTATTTTTTCCGCTTCCGCGCTCACTCCAAACCGGGCCTGGCATACGGGAGAGCTTTTGATTTTTAGGGCTTCGGCGTAAGAGGGTTACAAGCTCACACCCTAACATATGGAAACTTATTGATGTTTTAGAAAATGAGGAAGCACTTGCAAGAATGAAAATAATACAAATAAATAAATTGCAATTACCCAGGTACCAATAAAGGGATTTTGACGTAGGAAAAATCTATTTCTGGGCGAGGAAGCCATGTCGCCCAGTGAAATGTGTCTGCTTTAGCACTATTTCTAGTAAAATATTGCTATAATACCAGAGAACTGCTAACTGGACATGTCAGGAAAGCCATCTGACTCAAGCTCACCTATATAAAAGGTGTCGGTATAAAACTGGGGCGAGTGTTAAACACTACCACAGCAACCCCTCCAATTAGCCTTTTCCTCATCAAAAGACCCCAAATACGGGGAGCCGACCCATAGGTCACACCTAGCTACCCCGTTGAAGGCGTCTGTGACGTCATACTTTTCGATAGCCATCTCGTGTTCGAACGCTCGAATATAGCTATCTGTTCCTTTATTTTTATTCTTGGTTATGGATCGTTAATCTACCTCTTCACCCAAGTTAAGTACTGGTTCCGCCCTTATTCAATATTTAGGGAGTGAATTTGCCTTTCGTTTTGCCTTTATTTAGGGTTTGTTAGGCGTCACTTTTTTAAGTAGCGGCGGGCGGCGAGTTTGCCTTTACGGCTTACCCTTGAATTGTACCGATTTCGAGTGGTCTTTCCTCTCTGCTTGTAACATGTGATATTTCAGTACATATATAATTTATTTATTTCTTGGGTGGCAGTTTTAAGTCGATCCTATTTTCGTTTATGTTTTTGTTATTTTCATTTATTTTCATGTTTTCACGGGGGTCTTCATTCGAGCACGTTTCTTTGTTACGTGTTTCGCCGTATATCCACCGTTATCCCTTTTATTTTTAAGTTTGGTATATTTCATTCAGATATTTTTCCCTTTTTTCTTTTCGTCTGCCTGCCGTTTCTTTCGTTTTGTCAGTAGGCAAGTAGGATTTCCCCTTTTGCGCCCACCGTTATCGGGTGGCCTTCATAGCGGTTTTATATTTTAAGAGGTTTTATTTTCATTTCCCCACCCCGTGTTAAAGCATGATTTTCTTTTAGCTTTAAGTAATTGATTTTATTTTGTTCTATGTATTTGTTGGATGTTATGTTCGGTTAGCCTACATAGGGCTGTGCCGCGTTTTCCTCGTGATCTTTTTTCGCGGGGATACGCTGGTCACATGATCGTCACCCCATCAGTCCTCCCTTCCTCCCCCTCACGTGGGGCCCCCAGTAATTGGGTGCTCCTCTCGCTCAGGTTGTCGCTGACAACCGTTCCCAATCAGCGGAGGGGGGAGTGTAGAGGGTCCTCCAGGACCTTAGGTTGGTGGGTGTCGCTTCTCAGCCGACCTCCTCCGGAGTTGATGGTTGCTTTGCGTATTTAGCCTCGGTTTCCGTGGATTTGTTGCGCTTTGCTTCTTTCAGCTCTCGGAACTTACATCCATCCGCCTAAAACATTCCCTCTCCGCATAAGGCGGGTTTAGATTCCGGCTTCTCCGGTAGTCGTTGAGGGCTATGTTTACGGAAGTTACTCTTCCGAGGGCGGACATATTATATTTGTTATTTTAATTTTTTCTTTTCGTTTTGCCACGGAACTTGGGAGTTCATGTGGCCGTCCCGGGATACTTCGTGTACCCCCCCCCGGTCATACAGTTCCGGGTGGTTTTATTTCTTACACAGTTCCCAGGACGTAAATATATAAATATATAAGGGGTTTTATATTTTCTGAGTCCGGTATGCTCCGGCATATGACATTATCATCATAATTATCCTAATAAGTTTGTACAATTGTTCTTATATATCATTGCACTTACAGGCCACTCAGTGTCTGGTTGCCGGTCTACAGGATCCGTGCAACCATGATGTTTGCCGGAACCATGCCCCGTGCGCAGTGTTGCTTACAGATTCCGTAGTCTGGCATCACGAAAACTGCTTTGCCTGCTACGACTTGTACAACAGGTTACCTGTTCGGTAAGTTACCGCACTGCTTGTTCTATGCATTTGTGATGGAATTATATTACACTACTTGTGTTAGTTAAAAAAAAAAAAAAAAAAAAAAATTACTAAATAAATAAATAAATAAAAATTTCTTTAAATTAAATTACATTAATTAATCAACATATGTAAGCATAATGTTGAAAGATTTTACTCGAAATTGACACATTCCTTGCATTACAGACGGAGCACTCTGTTAAGGATGCTGCACTCTCCACCCTCAAGATCTGGGTTGGAGGTTTTGGACGGAACGTAGGGAAAGCTAAGCCGTATATTCTACCTCAAGATATGGCAGCCTTCCCAGCCGGGAAATCTGCCGGATACGTTGACCCAAAATTCGCAGCACCAATTATCAAATCAATTCAAGATTCAGTTATGGAACAGCAAGAGACAGAGTTGCCGGACCTTGGCAAGTGAATACTAGTAGTTTGTATCTAAAGAATAAAACTAGCAATATGAGTAACCTATATATGTAGGTAGTTTCAGTAGGAACGTACATATAAAGTAAAATTAATTTCTCAACTTCTAGCACTGGGGGCTTACTTTTACTAATATGTACTGTTTGATCTTATTCAATGGTAGACAATACAAGCAGGTCATCATTCCACAGACTGATATAAGAACCGTTTCTATCTTTCCAAACCTGAAGAAAAAAAATTCTCCCTGCTTCTGTTTCCAGAATTTTTCATCTCTCTTGTTCTGGAGGTGGGATTATTGCTTGCTTATCTTCCTCCCAAATGAGAGTACTTTGCTGCTCATCTGATTTGCACCACAAATTTGTTATTCCTTGAATTACAAAAACTATATTCATGAACTACAGGCTATGCAAATAATAAAAAAATGTATTTATCAAAGTAAAGCTTTATAAGATACTGTAGTATTAATCTTAGAAGACATTAGAATTATTTGGCCTAGAACTTGAAATAAGGCATAATTGAAATTGTAAAACCTAGCATGTTTTCAAGAAAATTAGCACACTAATGAAAACACAGCATCTAACAAAATAAAAAATAACACATTTTTTAGCTATAGCAGTTACTCAAAATCACTAAGTGAAGATTTCATTTTGTCAAAATCACAAGGAAATTGCCACCTGAAGAAAAGAATTGGAAGTTCTAATTTTTTATTTTTTACCCGAATACATCATGGTAATTTCCCTCATTCATTTCATTCCTGAAATATTTAAAATTAAAACAGTTGAATTGTAATACTTCCAGGGTATAAATGAAAATTGTAAATCTCAAAACACATGAATTACATTCCTTAACTAGAGAAATCAAAACATTTATCATAGCACACTGCAGTGAAACAATAAGCTGATATGCATCAAAGAAGCACTTAACAAAGGTCCTATTATAGTTTTTTTAATTAAAACTATAATTTTTTTCAACATCAAAAATGACAAATTTTCAATCAATTTGTACTTTTCATAACTAACAAACCTGAGGTCTTAACAATAAGATAATCTTCTTGCGCCAGCTGGAAACCGGTAAAAACAATCAAAGATCATAAAGCAAGGAATCTGTGGCATCTACCAACTTGTGTATACGAGGGGGAAGCTGGTCGTCAACCAAGAATAGTATCTCGTGACCTGTTAGTGTTTCCCCCAACCAAGGAAAAGAGAGAGGGGTAGCTAGAGGTGGGCAGTGAGTGTTAAGACCTCAGGTTTGTAAGCTATGAAAAATACAAACTGATTTAAAATTTGTCATTTGTTCACATGCTTAACAAACCCCTGGTCTTAACAATAAGATAGACTTATACTTGGAGGGAGGTACATCTATCTTAAACTGGCTGGGAGTTAACCCACTTGACCACCCTTCCTAAAAGAACGAGTTCTAACAAAGGGGAGCTGAAGCCCATGAGAGAATAGAAAATTGGATATCTAAAAACTCAGCTGTCTGGGTTGAAACACGATATATGGTCAGATTCATTGCATTCCAGGAACAAAAGAAAATTGACTGTTCAAGTAACAAACCATAATAGCCACAGGGGTTTGTTACCACTCCTCACTCCCCTTGCTAGAGAGAGAGCTCTTGCTTCTGAATAAGAGATTTGTCTATTGTAAAGTAACAATACAAAAACCACCACCAGTATTACCACCCTACTCACCTGTATCAGACCAGTTCCACCATATGATGTGTCTATTCTTCAACCCGCCTGTAGGAAGAAGAAAGGAACAAAGAGAAAGAAAGAGGCCAGACAATTAACTCATTCTATCTTCCCCACAATCATCTTAACCCTCTTACGCCGAAGCCCTAAAAATCAAAACCTCTCCCGTATGCCGGCGCCGGTTTGGAGTGAGCGCGGAAGCGGAAAAAATAATTTTTTCAAAAAATCACAGCGCGCTTAGTTTTCAAGATTAAGAGTTCATTTTTGGCTCATTTTTTTTGTCATTGCCTGAAGTTTAGTATGCAATCATCAGAAATGAAAAATATCATTATCATATGTAAATAATGCAATATATGGTAGCGAAAAAAAAAACATAGATAATTGTATTCAAATCACGCTGTGCAAAAAACGGTCAAAGCTAACGAGTTACTTTTTTTTTCGTTGTATTGTACACTAAATTTCAATCATTTTGATATATAATACATAGTAAAACAATAAAAGCAACACCGGAAAAATATTATCACAAAATGATGTACGAATTCGTAACGCGCGGACGTAAAAAAATGTTATTTTCAAAAATTCACCGTAATTCTAAATATTGTTCTAGAGACTTACAATTTGTTTCAAAATTAAGACAAATGATTGAATATTACGATACTGTAAGAGTTTTAGATTAGAATTGCAGATTTCGACCATTTCGGACGAGTTAAATTTGACCGAATGTCAAAATTTTTATATATATATTTTTTTAAATGCACATATTTCGAAGATGGAAAAACCTACAACCTTCAGTTATTTTTTATTGTATTCTTCATGAATTTGCGCACATTTTGATATATGAAACTCTATAAAAAGGCTAATATGAAAAGGAGCAAATATTAGGATAATGCGATGTACGTATTTCGGAGACTTGCGGCCGCGAATCGGCGCGCGGAGTGAAGGTAAATATATTTTTCAAAAATTCACCATAAATCACAATATTGTTTTAGAGACCTCAAATTTATTTCAAAATGAAGAAAAATGACGGAATATTACTAGGCCGTAAGAGTTTTAGCTTACAATTGCGTTTTTCAACTATTTCTGTAGAGTCAAATTTGACCGAACGTGGTTTTTTTTTCTATTTATCGTGATTTATATGCAAATATTTCGAAAAAAGAGAAAAGCTACAACCTTCAATCATTTTTAGTTGTATTCTACATGAAATTGCGCACGTTTTCATATATAAAACTTTATGTAACAGCTAATTTTAAATGTGCAAACATTTCGACAATCGCACAAAAAAAATTCCGATTTTTTCGGAAGAGTTACCGCGCGAACGTAAGGAAAATGTTTTTTTTTTTTTTTTTCATAAATTCACCATAAATCGAAATATTGTGCTAGAGACTTCCAAGTCGTTGCAAAATGAAGGTAAATGATTGAATATTACTAGAATATAAGAGTTTTAGCTTACAATTGCGTTTTTCGACCATTTCGGTAGAGTCAAAGTTGACCAAAAGTTGAAATTTTGCACTTAACGTTATTTATATGAAAATATTTCAAAACTGATAAAAGCTACAATCATGAGTATTTTTTTGTTGTATTTTACATGAAATTGCGCACATTTCCATATATAATACTTCATGTAAAGGATAATTTAAAATGGTGCAAAAATTATGTCAAAGTGACGAAATAATTTCCGAGATGTGTCACTGATACTTTTTAGTGCGATAAGAAAGAAATTCGCGCTTGCGCGCCTGCGTAACAATTGTAAACAAAACAACGCCTTGATCCGTGAACTCCCAGCATCCCCCAAGGCGCGTGATTCAAAAGTTTTCGGCTGGTAGGCCTATAAGTATTTTTCCGCGAATTTTTAAAAAAACTTTTTTGAGCCGACGTATGATACGTCCAATCAGCATACAGGAGACATTTTGACTCGACGTTTAATACGTCCAATCGGCGTAAGAGGGTTAATTAAGATACAAATCGGCCCTGCCAGGGGCACCAGGTGAATTACAAAACTTGTTGGGTAGCCACCACCGGACCCAAGGAAAAAGTGTCCAAAGACCTGTGGGCATCGTCCTTTAGGTTAAAGGAAGTGAACATGGACTGATGCAACCAAGAACTAGTGTTCAAAATTCTATGAACAGACAAGTTTTTCTTAAATGCCAGAGAGGAACTTAAACCTCTGAGATCCTAGCCTGCACAGACTCAGTGACAGAACTATCAAAAGATAAGTAAGCCTGCTTAATCGTCTTACACAACCAGAATGAAATTGTGTTCTTGGACGCTTCCCTTCTGGACCAACCAGTGCTAACAAGAAGTCTACAGCAACTAGGTCTTAGGTAATGAGTCTTCAGATAGCATCATAGTGCTCTTATGGGTCAAAGCAAGAGCTCTTTTAGATCGTTGTCTATAAAGTCATTCAGTGAGGGAATGAAAAACGAGGCAAATCTGTTATCATACACCGAGGGGTTCTGGGTCTTTGCCACAAATTTCGGGACAAATTCAAAAGCCACAGACCCCAACCCCTGGTGTGTTTAACATCATAACTCAGGCCATGAAGCTCCCCAACTCTTTTCAAAGAAGCCAAGGCCAACAGGAAAACCGTCTTTAGAGTCAGATCCCTGTCTGATGATTGACACAGGGAATCAAAAGGAGCTTGAGTAAGACTTCTCAGGACTAGAGAAAGATCCATGAGGGGCAGCTTGAGTTCCCTTGGAGAACAGGACTGTTTGAAACTCCTGAAGAACAAGGAGATTTCCCAGGTTGAAGAGATGTCTATGCCTTTCTGATGGAACACCAAACACCTCTGATAGCTGAAACAGAAAGACCTTTCTCATCCCTAAGGAAGATAAAAAATCCGCTATCCGCTGAACAGAAGCAGAGT
Organism: Macrobrachium nipponense; assembly: GCF_015104395.2. Lineage (NCBI taxonomy): Eukaryota > Metazoa > Arthropoda > Malacostraca > Decapoda > Palaemonidae > Macrobrachium > Macrobrachium nipponense. The sequence goes on along the minus strand of NC_087200.1, from coordinate 174,761,720 downwards.
GGAGAGAAACCCCATCAACAAGACCAATCACAGTAGAAAGCCTATTTCCCATGGTAAACTGCCGACGAGGATTTCCTGAGATAACTGGACATTCGTCCCGCAGCCTTTTGACAAAAATCTCTCACTCGAAGGAGATACTTGATAGTCTCCAGCCATGAAGTGAGAGGGACTCTACTGATTGGTGAAATCTTTCGACATGAGGTTGGCAAAGAAGTTGTTGCCATGGGGGAATCTCTCTTGGAACCTCTGACAGAATAGACAGAATGTCCGGGAACTACTCTGCTTGAGGCCACAGAGGAGCCACCAATGTCAACCTGAGATTTTGAGAACTCATTAACCTGTTCAGAACTTGACGGATCAGGGAAAACGAAGGGAAGGCGTACACCTCAAGGTTGTCTCAAGGGTGCTGTAAAGCGTCCTCTGCTACAGTAAGAGGATCTGGGACCACTGAACAGTAAATCTCCACCTTACTGTTGAAGCGAGTAGCGAAGTGGGCTATCATAGGCCTTCCCCAAATGTGAAAAAGCCTTTCCACCATGTCCTGATGCAGAGACCACTCCGTGCCCAGGATTTGGTTCCCACAACTGGCAGAGAGCCCCACTGAGTTGTCGATAGCCCACTGCTGCAACTCAACTGTCAACAAATGGAGCTAACGAGACACCAGGCCCCCTACTTGTTCACATAGGCAACCACTGTGGTGTAGCTGGACATATGCACAACCGAATGACCCTCTACCCTCTCCTGAAACTCCCACAGACCCAGGAAAGCTGCCTTTAACTACAAAATGTTGATGTGCAACAGCTTTTCCTTCGCACCCCAAGTGTATTAGACAAGGAGATCTTCCAGATGAGCACCCCAACCGTTGATGGAAGCATCCAGAAACAGGAAAGTCTGGAGGGGGAGAACGCAGAGGGATTCCCACTGTGAGATTTTGGTCGTCCAACCTCCAGTGAAGGTCTTTTCTCACCTCCTCTGACAGAGGAACTCTGCAGAGGGGAATCCCCTGCCATGGACCAGAAGTCCTTCAGTCTCCACTGCAGAGACCAGCTTTTCCAGAGAAGACAAAATCCCCAGAAGGACCTGCCTCTGGTGAGCTGGCTGTTCGGGCTGTTACAGGAATAAGCGTGCCACTAACCGCAACCTCTCCAACCTCTGGTCCGACGGAAAAAACCTTGATGCCACTGTATCTATATCCATACCCAAATAGAGAGCTCTCTGGCTGGGAACCAGATTGGACTTCTCCAGGTTTACTACTAGGCCAAGCTCCTGACAAAGCTGAAGAAGACAATCCCTGTCCTGAATTAGTTTCTCCGTGGAACTTGCCAAGACCAGTCAGTCATTGAGGTATATTAGTAGGCTAATCCCTTGAACATGAGCCCATGTCATGACTAGGGCAAAGACCCTGAGGCGCCGTAGTCAATCCAAAGCAAAGAACTTTGAATTGGAAGACCTGCTCTCCCAGAGTGAAGAGAAGGAACTTCCTGGACGAAGGGTGGATCAGAATCTAAAGTATGCATCCTTCAAGTCTATTGACAGCAAGAAGTCGTTGTCTCTTATAGCTCCAAAAACTGTCCAGGGCATCTCCATCCTGAACCTCATCTTTTACAAAGTGATATAAAATGGAAAGGTTGATTACTGGTCTCGTCACACATAGCCTTCAGATCAAGGAAAATTCAACTGTGAAACCCCGGTGAAGGATACTGTACTTCTTCCACCACACCCTTGTTCAGCATCTCCAACACTTCCTCTCGAAGAGCTAAATACTTCAGGGAGTCGTAATCATGAGTAAGATTGAGAAGGGGTCTGTCTGAGAGAGGAGGAGAGAAGTCGAAGGGTAGCATATACCCCACCCGAAGACCATCTACTGCCCATTTCTCCGCTCCATGCAACAACCATTTGGCCCAATAGCCCGCAATGCATCCCCCTACCCGTGGCAACGGAGAGGGAGAGATGTCCAATCTACCGACGACCCTCTCTGCTCCTTCTTTTAGAGCCCCTCCCAAGATTGTAGGGGCAGGATTGATTGGGATGCTGATGCTGTCTTGCCTTTGGCTATGAGAAGGACTGAGGGACCCTCACAGAAGCCAAACGCCTGGACGACTTGACAGGAGAAGACCGTCTTGCCTGCCGTTACGGAGGGGGAGGAGGAGGAGGATGAGAACGAACCTCCGACTTAGACTGCCTGATGGACCCAGCCTATCCTTACTATCTGCTCATTGCCGGCTGATCACATCTAAAAGGGTGGGGTAAGGGGTGGACTACTAAGAGTCAACTCTCACCTGTGCCACTGGTGGAGAAACTCTCACCTGTGCCACTGGTGGAGAATGCAAATACCTGACTGATCCACGATACTTTCTTAGTCTTCCAAAGCAGTAGTTGTGTGAGTGTTTCCTTTTTCTTTTTTAATTTAAATTCCTATTACTAGTCTCTCTAATACACTATCCCCTGGACCCTCCTGACTCTTTGGCACCGTTGACAACCTTAGGCTTGGATCCCTTTGCCATCCCCAACCTCCTCCAATGAAAACAACAATGATTCTTTGATTGTTACTACAAGCCCTTATGTACTTCAGAACAAAACAAAGAATAGCAGATTTAATAATAGAAATACGAATGTTAATCCTAACACTGGAATTTTACTTGGATCTCAAGAACCTGACACTTACAATATCTTTCTCTTGACATTGATAAAAACATAAGAGAACTGAATATATTTGATGTTCATAGAGATATTGTGAAATGCATTGGTATTGGCAGAGAACCAAAGATAGCCTCTCAAGGTGAAAGAAGCTTGCTTATAGAAGTTTCATCACCAGATGATAGTAGAAAATTATTGTCTATTAATGCTGTAGAAGGCAGCACAGCAAAATGCACTCATAAAACAATGAATCAATCTAAAGGCGTAGTGAATAGTGCTGAACTCCTACATTATTTTGAGGACCCTCTCTGAAAAGAATTTGCTGATCAGAAGGTGGCTGATGCAGGACAAAACAAGAAAAAAAGTATTGGGAATGTTACATCCAACACCCACTTTAATACTCCCCTTTGATTGTTTGAGACTCCCTAAATTTCTGAAAGCTGCATGGCTTCACCTGCCAGTTAAACAATACATTCCCACTCCCAGAAGATATTTCCATTGCCAAATGTTTGGCCATCTGATTACAACGTGTAGGAAAAAAGAAAGGTGGAACCAGCTATATGCTTTAAATGTGGAAGAAAAGACAATGGGAATTGTGAGCTTACTCCATGCTGCCCTAATTGTGGGGGAGGCCATAATACTACACATAAATCATGTATCAAGTATGTCATTGCAAATGAAACTTTGTATTAAAACTCAAGAGCACATTACCTTTAAAGAGGCAAGACAAAAGACTGCTGAAATTCAACACCCAACAGTTATTTGCTGATGTAGTAAAAGGAAATGGGGAAAGACAAAAGAAATTGAATCTCAAAAAGTCTAATGAAGATAATGAAGAAAAAATGGATGCTGGGATAATTGTCAACAAGAGGACTTTAAGTGAAGAATCTGTAACAATGCCTGAATCAAAAGCCAAGCAACTTGAGAAAGGAGATACATCCGCAGAAAAAGTTAATGAGTCAGAACAAAAAATTAAACCCTCATCATCTTATGGTTCAGATGAACCTCATAGAACATCTGAATTAATGGAAAAATAACTCAGCCCATATTCCCACCAATCTCATCTTACAAACACAGCAGCAACAAATGTAGAACCTAAGGCAGACAAAATGTCACACTCAGATCAGCTTGGTTTAGACAATAAAACATATTAGTTGAAAATGTAACCCAGTTACTACAAGGGCCGAAGATACTACTAAGGAAACTGCTGCTTCAAATGCCATCACGAGCAATCACTTGGTACAATCAAATGACCCACTAAGTACTCCATTGACGTCTGGAACTGTACCAAAAGTCCATCACAAAACTCAAATGTCATCTGCAAAGAAAAAGCATAACAGAACAATCTTGAACAGAGGATCATCCTCTAGAAAATAGAAACTTTCTCTGCTATATTACAATGGAACTGCCAGACTTCCGGCTAAATATAGAGAGCTATTATGTTTGATAAATATACTCATAACCCAGTATGTTTAGCTCTACAAGAGACATCATAACCCAGTATGTTTAGCTCTACAAGAGACAATGTTAAGCAACAACAAAATGCTTACTCTTAAAGAGTATTTTGCATTATAATCCCAATTCCCTTTACAGGGAAATTCGGGGGGAAGTGCTCTTCCTGTAAGACAAGAATTGATTCACAAAGGTCAAAAATACCATTGCAAACTCAATTACAAGTGTAGCAGTTAAAATTCACTTAAAAAAGACACACAATTTGTTCATTGTATCTCCCTCCTAATAACCCAATACTTGAACGACAGTTAACACATTTGTATGAACAGCTACCTCGACCATTTCTTGTATCGGGAGACTTTAATGGTCGACATGAACTTTGGGGTGACATTTTAACATATCCAAAGAGGCAACCTTATCTTATCATCAACAGATAATTTAGATGTGACTCTTTTGAATACTGAAAAACCCACCCATTTTTACATTCAGACTGGTACATTTTCATGTAATTGACTTATCTATCACCTGTTCTGATACATTCATAGACTTCAACCGGGAGGTGTTGGATGATCTATACAGAGGCATGGAATTATGAAAGTCTTGCATGAAATTGGTCTGCATGCTGAACTACCACTTTTTATTAGTTTCTTTTTTTAAATTGTTATTTTATAGTCAGAGTTGGTAGTACTTTGTCTAATTTGAAAGAACAAGAGGAAGGAGTACCAAAAGGAAGTGTGTTAAGTGTTACTCTGTTTGCCTTAGCCATAAATGAGATAGGCTTTAAAATTCCAAAAGATGTAATGTCAACACTGTTTTGCTGATGATTTATCTATTTTGTGCGTTGCATCTAAAATGTCTGTTGCAGAGCAAAAACTTCAGTTGGTAATAAATAGTTAACAGTTGGGCCGAGCATGGTTTTAAATTTTCCTCTACCAAAAAACTGTCGTTATGCATTTCTGCTGCACCAGAGGGGTTCATCCAGACCATGATGTGTTTTTAAATGGACATGTGTACAGGAAACAAAATTTTTAGGCCTCGTCTTTGATAGCAAGTTAACATGGGAAACTCATCTCAGAAGCCTCAAAGTCAAATGCATGAAGGCATTAGATGTTTTGAAAGTCTTAAGTCATACAAAATTGGGAGCTGATAGAAAGCACTTGTTCCATGTTTATAAAGGCCATGGTTGCTTCAAAATTGACATATGGGTCAGAAATCTACACATCAGCAACTGGAAGATTAGATACCTTGAATGCAATTCATCACAGGGGAATTAGAATAGCAACAGAAACCTTTAGATCCTCCCCAATATCTAGTTTATTAGTGGATGCAGGTGAAGCCCTAGATTGGATAAGGAAATTTACCCTGTTGAAATATTGGTACCGCATACAGAGAAATCCTGAGTCCTGAGCCTATAATACAGTTTTTTAAAGCAATTTTTGTATTCACAAAAGATACGCTTCATATCCAAAGCCCTTTGGGTACAAGGTAAAATGTTCCTTAGAGGAGCTTTATGTAATAAAAAAGAAAAGTAACTCCAGTAAAATTTTCAAGATTCCCTCCATGGAAGTTGCCCTCCGTGGAATATTGTAAATGGTTTTCTGGTTGCAAGGCAGATTGTTCAGATGTTATTCTTAAACAGAAATTCCTTTTGCCATGCTGGAAAGCATGATAACTCGAAGCAAATCTTTACTGATTGCTCCAAATCCAGTGCAGACATTGGGTTTGGAGTGGTATACCCTGACAGTAGTATTTGTGGTACACTACCAAGTTCTGCTTCCATCTTTACTGCTGAACTTATTAGCATTTTAACAGCACTAAAGAAAATTGTTACTTTAGGAGATAATTTTACTATTTTTAGTGATTCCAAGAGTGCCTTGGAAGCTTTGACATCTTATAATCCAGTACACCCTGAGGTACTGGAAATAATAGAATGGTTGTTTTTATTAAAACAAAAACAGAGGATAGCCAACTTCTGCTAGGTTCCTTCACATGTTGGCATTGTAGGAAATGAACGAGCCGATGGACTGGCAGGTACATAAAATAATCCAGGAAGTATAGCAATTCCATGCTCAGACTACTTTCCTGAAATTAAAAAGACAGTACAATCAGTTTGGCAATTTTATTGGACAATAGAGAGCAATAATAAAATGAGAGAACTTTCTGATGTAATCAACCCCTGGCTTTATATGTTTGAAGACTGTCGGAGAGAGACTGCCCTATGTATGTTATGGATCGGCCACATACGGATTACTCATGGTTTTTTATGAACAATGACCCTCAACCATTTTGTGAGAATTGTCTTGTTCCCCTCACAGTAAATCATTTGATAGTAGAATGTCCCAGCTTAATGTCATTAAGGAACCGTCATTTTAAGGCAGTTGGAAGAACGGACTATAAACTGGATGCAATTTTAGGAGGAGATTTTAGTGAGGATAGCCTTTTTAGTTTCCTTCAAGAAGCAAGTCTCCTTGAAAAAATTTTGGTTAATTTGGTCATGATGTTTGAGTTTGTGTATATGTGTTAGCGTATATAATTTTGGTTGGTAGATCTAGTGTACCTATCCGCGGCTGCCCAGAGTATGGCAGTTGCGGTTTTTCTATGCAGTTTTACCTCCTGAACAAGAATTTTTTTAAGTAATATTTATTTGGACGAATGTAATTAACCCCCATGGGGCCAGTACTAAAGGTAATATTTCAGAAGCACTCTGCACTGGATATTAAAATAAATAATCACCTACGTGGAAAGAGCATGTGAAAAGCAATATAAAAAGTATAGTCGCCTCTAACTTACTTTCTTACGCAATCAAAAGCAGTTCCAGTTACTCATTATTGGCTGAGAGGTGTGATATCGTTATGACGTCATGGGTTTCATAACCAATTACGAACGACTTTAGTCGAAAACTAAGTTTCACTAGCATTTCAGCGGAGTAATAAAGTTACCAGTCCAGTGTCCACTGGTATCCTTGTTTGACTGAATACTCGAATAATGAAGCAAAAAACGGCATTTTGTCTTCCTGTACCTATGGAAGAGGCAGTGGCTGGCCCTTCCGGCATTAATTTTGACAGACCTTCGATTTCGTACCATTGTTTGCAGTGCAATGTGGGTTATGGTGAATTTTATCATTATTTGTCTAGTGGTGGTAAAGAAGTTGTGATTGAATATGCTCAAAGACATAATTTAATTCTAAAGCAAAAAAAACTGTGAGTGTTGTGGAGCTACTATTTGTAGGATGACTACAACAGGAACGCCTTTAGGTGTGATCCGCCACGGTAATTAGCCTTACTGTAACCCTGTGGCTAGTGCGCGCAGCGCAACATTACCTCTTGCCGTACATGCCGTGCTTGCCAAGAATCTTTAATGCGGATAAGGCGCGAAGCGCCGTTCCGCTACGGCCTTACTGACAGCACACACACATCGATCGTCGCTGATATGTAGTCGCTCCCTACTTTGTTTGTTGTTGTTGTTTTGGCGGGATCACAAGCTTAAGAGCAAGCAGCAAATCTCCCCAACATAAACTTAATCTGTCTGTTTACCAAACCCACCCTCAATCACAGTTTCCTCTTTACACTACAAAATACAGCAGGACAATTGACCCATACCTACATACAGAACAAAAAAACACAAACAGGTACTCACCTCTGGCTTCTGATACTCAGGGCTAGGCTGTGCTGTCCACTGGATATAGGCTATAGGCTAGCCGACACACAACCACCGCCGACAACCAAACACAAACCAACCACCCGAGACCCACAACCCCACAACAACTCAATAACCCAACAAATCACTGCAGACGCACGCCAACAGCCCGAAAGAACACGACAACCACACGACTTCCCCCAGCACAACAACCCGCCAAAACCAACACTGCCCCAACCCCCACTCACACACACCGAAAATGCACTCCCAACCTCTTCAACTTCACCAAAACCAGCAGACACACGCATAACAACCTTACAACACCAAAATCAATCAAATACCACAAAACCAACTAACAACCAACAGACAAATGCTGCCAAACCAACTCTGTGAATTCACTAACTGCCTTGCTTCTCAGACTCGTAACAGACTTCCACTGACATACTACAGAGCGCCACAACAGACATGCTTCCGACCACCATTTAACCACTCCCATTTATTCTTCCACCAATCTCTCTCTCTCTCTCTCTCTCTCTCTCTCTCTCTCTCTCTCTCTCCACACACACACACACAACTTTTGGAGACGTCAAATATAAACTACTATCATTACTCCTCCATAGTATCACTTCTTAGAAGCTGGCTTGATGGAAGACTTCTTGACTTGTCTTGAGGAAGGGTCAAATTAGTTCTTGGTCTTGCATCTGGTCTAGTTCTTCCCCCTTGAAAGGGCTGAGACTGCAAAGGGGAGAAAGACTTGGACGAAGAAGCCATAGGTTCCTTAGGTCATCTGGTACTGTACTAACAAGTCTGTGGACTTATACATGCATGTCTGAGAGAACATCTTTCACCATGTCCTGAGGAAAAAGGTGAGTTTTGTCAAACGGCAAGAATAACAGAACCGACTTCTGAGTAGAGGTGACCCCTTTTTTACCAGGGAAGTCACCTTGGGAGGAGGCAGACACTCCCAAGGAAGGAGCTTCACCCTTAGCGTATAAACCATATCTTTTCTCAAGAAGCTTTGAAGGAGGGAACGTGAAAGTAGCTTTCCCTTGTTCCTTCTTACTGGCTAGCCACTCCTCAACCTCTTGAAGGCTCTTCTTAGATGATGAAAAGAGAACCATCTTGGGAAGTCTGCCCTCAGAAGATTTCCCCATAAGGAAAGTAGAGGCTGGAGCCACTGAGTTGCAGGAACAAAGAAGGCAGGATAATTACCCAATAAAACTTTAGCAACAAAGCATAGGCTGAAGAGGGAGCTGTCTCTTACTCTATTGCTTCCTCTTCCGACAAAATTGGGGACAAGGTATTATCTTTATTCTGAGAGGCTGTGGGTTTCTTCTTAAAGTTCATCAACTCCTCTAACTGGGATTTAAGAGGTGCCAATAATGAGCTGAAGAAGGGGATTTTGGTGCCTGTTACACACCAATGGCACTGAGCCCCCAACTATGGGCACAGAGCGGTCTTAGGTAAGTGCTGAGAGAACAGGTGCAGGCACCGAGCGGCCAGTTGCGGGCACCCAGCAGTCCGAATAAGCAGACAGACGAACAGGTGCGGGCACCAAAGAGTCCAAAGGAGATGGGCGCTCAGAAGCAGAAAAAGCATCCACTGCCAAAGAGAGGTGCTTAACATGTAAATCCAGGCACTTCTGAGGGTGGAATTCGCTTGAAACCCGATAACATCTCTGGACTATCCAAAGTTTGGGAATGATGAGTTGCAGGACAAAGGTTAAAGCTACGGGAGGGCTGAGGACTCACTAATCTCCTTATACTACATCTTAACAGGAGGAGGAGAACCATCAGCAGGTGCAGCATGCTTTTTCAGGGGTTTGGAGACTGAAGGTCTATGGCGATGAGGGCTCCTGTCTGGAGAAGAGTCCATCAAATCTAATGACAATCGTTTTGGACTGAAAGAGGTGCCTTTCCAATTGCACTCTATCGACACCTGGGTATGATCAAGAGGCACGACAGAGGGGGCAACTGTCCATGGGCAAACCCCACCGGCCTCCCTAAGACTTCCAGTATGTCTTCTCCCCAAGGCAGGAGAGTGGGACAGGGACCTTCATCTAGGAGAACCAGTGGGACAAACCACCACCTCCTCAGAAATCACAGCACTCTCACTAGGCACTACACTCTCACTTTTGAGAGACAACCTCTCCACAAAAGGCCTGAAAGAAGTTCCCAACTCCATAATTGAATCCATTATTTCCTCGCCTCCCAGCAACACAGAAGTGAGGGTGCGACACAAAGTCGAGATGGCCATACCTACCCAGGTGTTAACTGGCCTCTCTCCCTCGGTTGAAGTGCCCTCATCACCTATACAACGTTCTGAGGGGACCGTTGGACTCCCATCCTCCTCTCCCTCCCAAGTGCCTCCGTATAAGATAGACCTTCAGTGACATTCACCAGACGTTGTGAATCTCCCAGCCCCATCTCTCCCCCCCGGCCCCCCATCGTGGATGTGAATGAGAGTGATCATGAGCGGTCTGCCAGCTGGCAGACACAAACAAGCAGAAAAAAGAAAAGAACCTCTCGTTTGGCTGCTGGACCGGAGCCCAACATTTGTTTTTCTCTTCACCCAAAACCTGAGAAGAGACGTCACGTAGCAATTCACAATCTGCGATCATCATTGATGCTAGACGCCATAGTGGAGAGTCAAGTTTCTTATGGGCTCCGACCCCCTAATCTCCCACAAACTCCCATGCAAAAGTAAACATAAAGTGGCTTACAGGATTACATGCCTATTTTCAACACTTTGATGTTCTTAAAGGTGAGAATTTCAGATCCAATACGTATAAGAGTCTCAAGATATAACCTAATCCGGGACCAAGCCCCAAGGGGAACTTACTGACACCCCAAGCAGGGTCACTCCCACTGCAAGTGGCAGCTAACCTCCCACGGCGAGTGACTGCCCACACCCCTTGGCTAACCCCCCATCCTCCCAAATGATCAGCGCTTTCATCTCCCACCTTTGTGAGTAGTCAAGGATGCATTAGATATAATCTCTTGGAATATTTTTGGCCTCATGTGGAACATTCCTCTCCTAAACATGCTCTGCAAAAACTTCAAAGGCATCATTGCATTGCAAGAAACACTCCTCTGGCCACATGACTTTGTCATCTGCGATTCAGTGCATGAAGACTTCAGAGCCTTCTCGACTTCATTGTTGCAAGTTACAGACCAAATTGTAGCCGGTCGCCAGAAAGGGGGGCCTTTCTTTCCTGTGTCACAAATTGTTAGACAATATGGTAGTGATGACCTACTGGAGTGGCAGATTGCTAGGGCTTCAAGTGACAGTAGGGGACTCCTAAAATCCTAATAATTAATGTTTATATGCCCTGGGAAAATAACAATAATTTTGATCAATCCTGCATGATCCTAGGTTAGTTACACATTATTATTCACGATTCTCCTGCTGATCATATTTGTATAATTGGGGACCTTAATTCTCACCCCACAAAACAATTTTATAATGAACCTACTCGCTTCTGTCCTCCCTCCCTCCTACTCATGTGTACAAAAAGAGCAGACACAATTACAACCTCCTGGCTGGACCATTCCATCACATCTCCACAATCTCATGATTCTATTATCACCTGCAATATTCACTACGATCTTGCAATGGGCTACAATCACATCCCATTACAGGTGTCATTCAGTACCCCATCCCTCCCTACCATGAACCCCCTAACTGACTGCCCACCAGCTGTAAACTGGGATTTTAAAAACCAACAGAAAACCAGATACTTTAGGGTGACCACGGAAACCAGGTTGTGGTCAATAGTTCAACCGGCAGACGCCTTACTTTGTACTAACATAAATTGTAGAACTAACCACCACGGGAGGGATCTGAATGAATTCTATTTGAACATAATTTCCGCTATGCTTGCTTTGGGCTGGGCTACCTTTAGATTTCATCAAGGTAATTCTCGTAATATACCTGGATGGAATGACTTGGTTGAAGAAATTATTTTACTGTGGAGGCAAACTGGTAGCCCAAGGGAAGGACACTGCATTACAGAGACAGGCGATAGCGCAGTTCAAACTTGCTCTTAAACACTGCAGATTAAATAAAAAACAACTAAGAGCCGATGCAATGTCTAGAAACTTAGAACCCAGTGATTATCCTTGTCTTTGGAAAGATATCCAGTCCTTAAATCCCAAAACTAAAAAGCACTCTAATCGGATGCTCTGTCAATGAAACAACTATAAACAACCTCTGTTACGCTGACGATGTGGTTCTGATTTCCCAATCAGTGCAAGGTCTCCAACAACTATTTGACACTTACCGCCAATATGCAGAGGAATTTGATATACTATACAACGAAACCAAGACCCAGTGCATGTTGCTGCTCCCAAGATCGCTTAAGCATATTGCAGAACCACAAATTTTCCTTGGAAATCATTGGCTGGAATTCGTGCACGAATTTCCGTATTTGAGTCACATTATCACGGACAACCTAAAAGATATGGCGTACATTGAACAGAGGTGTCATAAACTATGTGCAACTGGCAATATGATTGCAAGGAGGTTTGCCTTCTGTCACTGAGATGTGAAACTGCTGCTCTTCCTTCCACTCGTACTGCTACAGTATTTATGGGTGTTCCCTCTGGACGAACTATACCCGAAAGACTATGAGACATATCACTTTTGTGCACAATGAAATTTTGAGATGCCTCACAAACACTCCTTGCTACCACTCCACCACACAGATGTTCACAGAAAACTGCCAGGACAACTTAAAAATCATTATAAGGCAAACAATGTCCAGTCTGATAACCCAAGTGAGAAACAGCAGCAATTCGCTCATACAAAGCATCCTAAGGAGTGAAACAAGACGAAGATCTAAGTTGTGGGAAAGCTGGGAAAATGAGGTGTTTGTTCCCTAAATGACTTCATCTCTATATTGGCAAGGTGTCCTCTGCAGAATCTGTCATTACATATTATTATATTTATACGATAACTGTTATTGCTGATATTTTACTTTTTCATTTTTACTATGAATATTATAAAGTTAAAGTTTTTCTGCACTCAATTTTTGTATTTAGCCCTCTGGACCAGACTACTCTTAACCACCTAAGGTCTCTAATCAGAATTTAAGTTATAATAATCTGTGACTAACTATTATACTCTCAATGCATTTTTTTTTCTCCAATATTATTACTGTTATTACCAGTATTATGATTACTCTCCTTTATACTACTTCAGCAATTGTGTGGATATTGCTGTTTATTCCTTCTTTTTTATCATGTTATTTCATGTATCTAGATTGTACATGTTTTGTGTGTGTTACTGTCTGTATTTTGTATATTCCATGTACTTGCCCTGAGCTGAAATAAAGGATATTATTATTATCATTATTACCATTACTATTATTATTATTATTATTATTATTATTATTATTATTATTATTATTATTATTATTATCATTATTATTAGCAAGAAAATAAAATTTCTGATCAAACTTTAAACAGAGATTGGCAACGGTGTCAGGATTAGAAGCGTAGGTGCCTGGAATCAGAGTTACGGGTAAAGGTGTAGGAGGGCTAAGGATTGGGGAAGTGATAGGAGGTGAGCAGGAATAGGTAATTCCTCAACTACTTTAGGTGAAGCCTCTTCGACACTCTTCTTTTAGCCCTGAGTTTCTGCTCCTTTTCCTATCCCTAGTTAATTTATCCAAATGAGATTTCAAAGCTTTCTGCTTAGATTCATCCCAATCCTCACACTGAACAAGTTAACTCCCTTGAACATTCCTGACCACTACACTTATTACATTTGGTGTGCAAATCATAAGAAAACTTAGTGAGCCTAGTTTTACAACTCTCCACACAATATCTGATGCTAGAAGAGCTTAAATCAGACATAATACTGCCAAAAACAAGTACCAATGTTAAGTCAGGAGCCGGCAGCAAACGAATTGGTTTCTCTTGCAGTTTTATGCCCATTGTTCCTGAAAGTGGGCGAGATCCCATCCACCTCCACTAGCGATGGTGGCGCCGCCACCACATTTGTTTTTTTTTGAAATTTTGTACTGCTGTGGTAGGAAGCTTTCAGCTAATGTAATTACCTGGTAAGTTACATATGTAAATGTAAAAATATGATACACACTACATACCACATGCTTCCTCATCATCTCCATATGGACAGTCTTGAAAAGAATCACATCGCTGATTGTGACAAATAGTGAATCCATCAACACATATAAATATGTCAGCTCCATGGCACCCACCACTTTCCAACCCTGGAGATGGAAAATTAAAAATTCATATATTACTTACTGGGTGTGTACTTCTTTTCTGATAAAACATTACATTGCAATTCTAACACACATACACGTATGTGTTTATTTCATTTAAGATTTATAAAATATTACTAGGAAACTCCTCACTAAGTCTAATGCCTCACAATGCCTAATGCGCATGCTGTAGTGGTAACTTGAGTCTTTATCAATACATATACCTGAACTGACAGATCTACTGAATGTAGAACTGCCCATTCATGAATCATTACAGGTAGGTTGGCACAGAGGATGTTACTTTGTTCCCCCTAGTTTGCTGATGTAGGCCTCTATTGTCATGTTACTGTTCATAAACTACAGAATAGTCTATTACCTTGTTTAAAACAAAAGCAGAGCTACCCGTTATAGAGACAAAGCATGACTGTAAATAGACTACCAAAACTGATCTAGTTGCTCCATTCCAGAGAGGACGATTAGAGGCACTTCCTTGAGCTTGGTTATGCAGGTGTCTTCTGGGAATGCTCTTAGTTCTAACAGTCAGAAGCATACCTAGATATTACTTCTGTTGTTTTGGAACAAGGTTGGATTTCTAACAATTTATTACAAGGCCTACTTTTGCACAAGTCCAGAAACAATCCTGGTCTTGAATCAGATGCTGACAAGCTGATGTTAGGATTAAACAAGGTACATCTGAAGACATATATGCACCTCTTGAATGGTCCGAGCCCGAACCAAACTGAACCATACTGTGAATCTTGAAAAACGGGAGGCTTCCATCTTGAGTGCAGTCTGATGAACAAACTCTTTCAAAAGGCAAGGTTGATTACTGGCCTATATTTTCTGGTTGCTTTGTCCATGAGAAAGAACGGACTTTAAAAACTTACAAGTAGTTAGTCTGTCCCTATCTCTCCAACACCTTTCTCCTACATTGCTTTTACCTGATCTGTCAGGATAAGAATGGAAAGGAATGGTATCCTGTAAAACATACATAACCCAAAGTTCTGCCTCCAGTTGCTGGCCAACTGAATGGAGGATCTGTTGGAGTCTCAAAGTTTCTGTTCCCTCGGACTGAGGCTGGAGGATGCGATAGGACCAGTGCTGGGCTGACACCAAGGACAGATTAGTGCACCAGGCTGTGTCTAAGTTGGAGTCTCATCCTCGGAGATGTCTGGCTCCTCCTCCCCCTGCCCAGCAGCAGTCACAAAGATCGTCGCCTGGTAGGCCGTCGAGGAATTTGGTTTCAGCCGGGCCTCCCTGTTTGTTCCAGCCTAGGTCAGAGGAACAACATCCCTTTTCGTTCCCATTCCTTTAAGCCGAGAGGGGCCCCCAGAGGCAGAGAGGCAAAGGGCCTGTCAGTAGGTTAGGCGCCTCTCCCTCTCCTGTGCCACTGGTTGGGGGGGGGGGGGGGGGGGGGGGGGGGGGGTTGCCTGGCGGGGCCATTGGGGCCCAGTGGCAGAGTTATGGGGCAGAAATGGGTGGTAAGAAGTCCTTCAGGTGGGGTACTTACTGCCATTCAACTCTCTCTCCTCTCTCAGACAAGCCGTAGCTCGGTAGGGCGTAACCTCCAGATTCTCTGAAGTTCTTTGCTCTTCAGGAGGAAATGCAGTAGATGCTGGACAAGGATCCAATAGAGGAAGTGGTGCGTCCGTCTCCAGGGCTTTACAGTAACATCTATTTGGTGCCCAAGGTGTTGGGAGGTTGGAGACCTGTGATCGACTTATCCACCTTGGAATCTTTTCATCAGGAAGTGTTACGGACCCTGTGATCTCAGAAAACAATGTTACAGTAAGTCGAAATATACCTGGAAAGGGGTCAACACAATGTTACGGCCTCTGAGGGAGGTCCGCTTCAGGTTCGATATGAAATAATAAAAAAAAAATTATCAACACAAACAGTTGAAACTGGGGATACGAATACAGAAAGAAACACTAACACAACAAAGGTTTATTTACAAGCTTAATAACAAAGATAAATGCAGAATGGTATCTCCTATTTACATAAAAAGATAGAATCTACACTGCATGTACTGGGGGAACAGTGAGGCAATTAAAATACTTGCTAATCGATTTGGTAATTCGACACGTGCTGGCTTCAAAAAAGTAGATCGGCGATTGCGGACGTCCTCTTGACTCCGTATTGCAGAAACTAATCTTCTTGTAAGGCAGGAATTCCCCAACACCTGTAACTGGACCTTTTCTTCTCTGAAGTCTGCTCGACGTCGAGAAAACACGGCCGTCCACTCCTGAAGACGACCAGACCAATATCTAACCAACTCTCGAACAACTCTTCTTTTGATTGATACTTCGTCGGTTCCTTTTTCTCTAGTCTCTCTCTGACGATCACTGCTGCTGATCTCTCACTGATAATCTGATCTGTGGCTCTGTGACTAACTGGTGATCTCTCTCTTTTAACCGATCTCTCTCTCGCTTCTACGATCACTGCTCTCCAAAGTTCGTTCATCGTATTTATACGGCACTCTGGGGCGGAGGCCTACCGGCGAACGTCACCGACTCCAGGGATTTCTTAGATGGGAATCTAGACGAGGTATTGCATCAGAAATCGCGGCGTTTTCTCACGTCCCGACGAGATCCACAACACTCCTGCCGATCCTAGAACAGCCGCGAGCATAGACGCCTCCAACAGTGGCGCTAAAGCCTCCTTGCTGCCGAACTTCTCGAAAATGCGTTCTCCTTTCCTTTATCTTTCTTTGCTATGAAGCAATTACCATCACACGCCCCCCCAAAAGAGAAAAAAAATGAAATCAACTGATTTTATTTTTTTTATTTTTCTAAAGAGAAGCAAGAATTAAACAGCGGGGAAACAATTCTGCATAAAGCTTTAATACTTTTTCATCCACTCAACCACTCGTGCCAAAACAGAAAACGGCTACTAGACTACTCATTCTGAGAAAAATCTCTAAGAGGCTACTAACTATAACATTATCCTTCTCTCTTACTTTTTCCGTTTTTCTGAACTCTGATTAAAAACTTCGAATTCTTAAGCACCTCAGAGTTTTTCTCAAAGCTAATCTCACTCAGTAACACTGTTACACGGGCGGAGGCCACGGCACGGGCGTTGTTTATAATTCTGAAGCAAAATTACGTTTACTGACTTTGCTCTACTCTTACCCAACTTAATTCTATGATATATACCCCTTTCTTCTCTAAAACTGAAAAAAGAACGTCAAAATTATGAGATAAAGAGGAACCTTCTTTCTGGACTCATACTAAAACTTTATCTCTTACACACAAAACTTCTCTCTTTCGCTCTAAGATCAGGTCTTTCTTCAGTTTTCCCCTTGACTTCCGTTCGGGTTTTCTTTCGCTAAGTGCCAAGCGCTTCCGTTCTTCTCCACAAGCTGCCAAACATCTTTTAGATTGTTTTTAGAATACTCAAGATTAGTTATGCAATCATCTCTACCCTTACCTCTAGGCAAAGTTCCGAACATATTTTATAATTACATTATCAAAAGATTCGCCTACTGAAGGAATATTACACGACTGAACTCAAGGAATTACTTGAATCGGTTTCCCTGCAATTTGATATTCAAGACCAGCTTAAAAACATATCTCTTAAAACATACATCATTTTTCATTTTAGGCCAAAAGTACGCCCTACTAATACACTTGAAAGTTTTATTCACTCCCAAATGTCCTTGCTCATCATATGCTAACTTCAAAACTAGCTCACGAAGCTTCCTAGAACTACAAAATTGTTCTGTGACTTCCCCTTTACTACCTGACTCCGGTCGAACATGACACAAAATTTCGTCCTTTAAACAAAAGTTTCCTTACACACATCATTGAGATCACCATCCAGCTCATACTCAAAAATTCAGGTTAGTGTCTCATCCTCTTTCTGCAACTTGACTAGCTCATCCTTATCCAAAACGTTAGAGCCTAATTCATCACTGTAACTAGTACTAGATACTGGCGCATTTACTACGTTACTCTCGACAGCTACGCCTTCCCCTTGGTTCTCTCACTGTCAACCTCGATAGAGTCCGGTCTCTCAGCCACGCTCATGCTAAGATCAACCTCGTACTCTATCACACTCGTTCGAATCCACGAACTCACTCACGTTCGAATCCACGAAAATCACACTCGTTCGAATCCACGAACAAATTATGACCGTAGTCTACGTCTGTACCTAAACCCGACCTAGTTACTACCATTTCAGGCACTGGAATAACATTCCTCACAACAGGATTCACATTCTTCGGATAAAGCTAAGTCATTACCGACAATAATGTCAACGCCTTCGACGGGCAAACTGTCCACAACTGCAAGTTTTACTTCTCCTGACACACCTGACTTTCTAAATTCAACAATTCAACAAAGGACAAAGAACACAAGTGTTAGGAAATCCACCTAACATAACTTTCTCTTCCATATTGATTTCTGCCCTGTTCGGCACACACTCTCTTCGAATCAGTGAGACAGCAGCCCCTGTGTCTCGAAGCAAGACCACTTCTCTCGAATCTACTCCTCCAAGAGAGGAAACTACGCCTTCCGACAGAAATTCACCAAAAACTTTCCTAGTTTCTCTCATCACATCATCCCTACTTGACGAAAGGTTAACTAGCGATACTGGTTTCTTACCGTCCTTCCTTTCTGCTGCACAATTTCTCGCTAAATGCCCTTTCCCATTACATCGGAAACAAGTTAATTCTGAGCCACTAGATGCCATTCTACTCTTACAAACCTTAAGACGTATGACCAGGTTTTCCGCATGTATAACAGGAATAGTCACTTTTACTCGCATTGCTATTACTAGGACTGAAACCTTTACTGCTTTGTACTCAACCAGCCAACGAAGGATCATTTCGTTTTCTTACTAACACTCAAATTATGAGTTAGACTATATTCGTCAGCTAGCCTAGTTGCTCCTGCAAAAGATACTTCTCGCCTATCCTCTATATAAAGTTTAATCTCAGGGGATACGTTATCTTTGAAGTTTTCTAAAAACACTAAGTTCTTCAAAACTATCAAAATCATCAACTTTAGCAGAAGTTAACCAATCAAAAAAACAGCCTATCTAACTTCTTACCGTATTCTACATACGTAATATTTTCATCCTTTCTCAAATTTCTAAATTTCTTACGGTACGCCTCCGGTACTAGCCTATACGCGCTAAGAATGGTTTCTTTCACGATATCGTAATTATCACATTCCTCCTTAGACATGCAACTATACACAGTAAGCGCCCTACCACTCAAAACTGACTGCAAATATAAAGTCCACGTTTCTTTAGGAGAACCTACTCGTTCCATTAACTTCTCAAAACACAGTGAAATATGTCCATAACATCTTCCTCATCAAACTTTGGTACTAATTTTAGCACTGCATTCATACCTAACGTATCAGCTTCGTTTTCGTTCTCGCCTGACCGACTGTTACGAGTACTTTCCCTTAACCGAGCAATTTCCAACTCATGCATACGCTCTTTCTCTCTCTCTTCCTGCTCATGCATACATACTTTTTCTCTCTCTTCCTGCTGCATTACCAACATCTCTCTCTCTTGCTGCATTCTCATTACTTCTCTCTCTTGCTGCATCTTCATTGCTTCTCTCTCTTGCTGCATCTTCATTGCTTCTCTCTCTTGCTGCATTTTCATTGCTTCTCTCTCTTTCTCTTGCTGCATTTCCCT
Source organism: Macrobrachium nipponense (assembly GCF_015104395.2). Lineage (NCBI taxonomy): Eukaryota > Metazoa > Arthropoda > Malacostraca > Decapoda > Palaemonidae > Macrobrachium > Macrobrachium nipponense. The sequence goes on along the minus strand of NC_087200.1, from coordinate 174,742,114 downwards.
CTCAGCTGCTCTTTCCTCTCTCTCATACTTTTCTCTTTCTTTCTTCTCAACATACTCACGGAGATCATTCCCCTCTAGACCTAGTAGCTACCTGACTCAATAAACTCTTTCACCATCTCACTCATTCTGATTCTTTCTATATTCTCCCTGTTTCAAACTGTTAAAGTGTTGATAGCCTAGGCAAGGTCGCCACAAATGTTATGGACTGTGAGATCTCTCAGAGACAATGTTACGGTGTCGAAATATCCTGGAAAGGGTCAACACAATGTTACGGCCTCTGAGGGAGGTCCGCTTCAGGTTCGATATGAAATAATAAAAAAAAATTATCAACACAAACAGTTGAAACTGGGGATACGAATATAGAAAGAAACACTAACACAACAAAGGTTTATTTACAAGCTTACTAACAAAGGTAAATGCAGAATGGTATCTCCTATTTACATAAAAAGATAGAATCTTACACTGCATGTACTGGGGGAACAGTGAGGTAATAAGAATACTTGCTAAACAGTTTTTGGCAATTCGACGCGCTGGCTTCAAAACAAAAAAGTAGATTGGCGATTGCGGACATCCTCTTGACTCCATATTGCAGAAACTAATCTGTAAGGCAGGAATTCCCCAACACCTGTAACAGGACCTTTTCTTCTCTGAAGTCTGCTCGACGTCTAGAAAACACGGCCATCCACTCCTGAAGACGACTAGACCAATATCCGACCAACTCTCGAACAACTCTTCTTTTGATTGATACTTCGTCGGTTCCTCTGTCTCTAGTCTCTCTCTGACGATCACTGCTGCTGATCTCTCACTGATAATCTGCTCTGTGGCTCTGTGACTAACTGGTGATCTCTCTCTTTTACGATCTCTCTCTCTCTCTCTTCTACGATCACTGCTCTCCAAAGTTCGTTCGTCGTATATTTATAAGGCACTCTGGGGGCGGAGCCTAGCTGGCGAACGTCACCGACTCCAGGGATTTCTAGAACTTCTTAGATGAATCTAGACGAGGTATTGCATCAGAAATCGCGGCGTTTCTCACGTCCGACGAGATCCACAACACTCCTGCCGATTCTAGAACAGCCGCGAGCATAGACGCCTCCAACAGTGGCGCGCGAAAAAGCCTCCTTGCTGCCGAACCTTTCTCGAAAATGCGTTCTCCTTTCCTTTATCTTTCTTTGCTATGAAGCAATTACCATCACAGAAGACACAGTTGAAGATGGAGACCGTGCGTTCAGTGTTGGCAGCTGTGAGGGAAGGCGACTTCATGCTGTCGATAGGACTTGAGGGAACGACATAATTCCAGATCCCTATTCATCCAACGTCCAGGAAGTTCCTTCTCTTCTCTTTCAGAGACAAGGTCTTTGAGTTCAAAGTCCAGTACTTCGGCCTGACCACAGCCCCTCAAGTGTTCACAAGGGTCTTCTCTCTCATATTAAGTTGGGCCCATGCTCAGGGGGATCTGTTTGCTGAGGTACCTCAACGATTGGTTGGTCTTGGCAGGTTCCAGAAAAAGTTGCTGCAGAACAGAGATTGTCTGCTTCAGTTCTGTTTGAAACTGGGCATCATGGTCAACCAGGAAAAGTCAAACCTCGTACCCAGTCGGCTTAAAGGAATGGGAACGAAAGGGATGTTGGTCCTCTGACCTAGGCTGGAACGAACAGGGAGGCCCGGCTGAAACCAAATTCCCCGACGGCCTACCAGGCGACGATCTTTGTGCCTGCTGCTGGGTCAGAGGGGGGGGAGGAGCCAGACGTCTCCGAGGATGAGACTCCAACTTAGACACAGCCTGGTGCACTAATCTGTCCTTGGTGTCAGCCCAGCACTGGTCTATCGCATCCTCCAGCTCAGTCCGAGGGAACAGAATTTGAGACTCCAACAGATCTCCATTCCTCAATGCCAGCAAGGATTCAGGGTCAACCGATCTTTCCATCCTGGATAAACCCGTGTCTCTTCTAATCAGGAGAAGGTTAGCCCATATATTAACACTGAGGTGAGCCATATACAAAAACACCTTGCCTCCAAACTGCAACAAACTGGCAAGAGAGGACGCACCCACCAACCCCTGGCTGGGGACCTGTCAGAACCATCTTGGCAACGACCATAGACCAGCAAAGAGACCATCTGCAACAAGGAGGCTGCCATAAATTCCAACGCTGAGGCATCCTGTGGAGACAAGGATGGAGCCACCGACTTCACCTGCTCCAAAGTCAATCTTGGCTTCAGATGAATGACATCCGGGTTAAGATGACTCGACACCAAAAAAGCATAGTTTGTAGCATAGTACTTCCTACGCCTAGAGAGAAGCGAACCGTCCTGATCTGAAACAGCGGCGTATTCTTATGCAAGACCGACTGGACGTGCCCCAACAAGGGAAGTTGAAATGATGGCTTCAGATCCTGTGTAGCTCCTGCCAAGGCTTCCAAGCAGGAAGGACGACGACGAGAAGGGTGTGCAGGCTCATCTAAAAAACCTTCCTCGTTTAAATTAACAGAAGAACCAGCAGCCAAATAGCCCGAAACACCAACTAACCTGTCTGGGCTGGATACAAGCGCCGACTCCCGCCACGAACCAACCACAACACCAGGGACATCACTATGCACTCTTCCAACAGATGACTCTCTAACATGGCCGCGAACAGGGATGGGCGTGGGAGATGTATGAACATGTGTCGGTGAGGAATCGCGAACACTTGAGATCGAATGAGAATTCCTCGGAGTTGAACTCCTGAAACTACCAGGGAGAGGGGCCGGCAAACACTCCTGCTGCACCAACTCCGTGCTCACAACCTTTGACCTCTTGACAGGCGCCTTGAGATCCTTACAGCGATGAATAGGGGCCCTGGAGAAGAAGTGGGAGTGCCTGCAACATGTGCATGAACGAGGGAGGTTGCAACACGCTCGCGACTCGATGCAGAGGATGAAGCAGCCACTGCAGATCGCACAGGGGAAGATACACTTAACACTTTCTGAAACACCAACACTCTCAGGAACAAGGGTGTGTTGCTCCTCACTTGCAAGCGAAGAAAGGGCAAAGTCCTTAGCCTTACAACGCTTGATATGCCAACGCAGCGGAGATGGAGAAGGAGGGGAAGACAGCACTGGCTCCTTACGCAGTCTCTTCGCAGGAGGCAGGGGCTATGCAACACGCTTGCTTCCAGTCCTCCCAGCTGACGTGGCAGCCAACTTATCTTTTAAAACAAAGTCCAATCTCTTATGAACTGCCTGGCCTCAGACGGATCAGCAAGAGAAGGGCCTGACGACATGGAAGGGAAATGCAGTGAACTGGACTGGCAGAGATGATGTCACAGCAGCAAACGATGACGACACAGATGAGCGAGGCGGCACAGTGGAGATGACTGGGAGTGATGGCATCAATGGAAGTGATGTAATAAGTGGTGATGAGTAATGGTTTCCCGTCAATCCAAAAGGGAAGCAGACGCTACTGGCAGAGGGATACAAAATGACTGATCCCGTGACATCACAAGCGGGGCTGACGCCATGACTTCCCTCTGACTCGAAGAAGCGGCAAAGCTGTCACTGCAGAACGAATACAAAATGGCTGACCTCGGCTACCCACGAAAACGAAGACGAGGCCAGGAGGAGGGGGGAGGGCCTGGACAGCATGAGGAGGGGGTAGAGAGCATCATGAAGTGCGTCAGCAAATCCTTCAAGGATGGTGAACCCTGTAGCCGAAGCGTCCCCCAAAGCACCGCCAACTTGGATGCCTCAGACTCTGCAATAAAAGGCAATAATGAAAAAGCCTCCTCCCTCTCGGGAATCAAATTAACTCTCAAAGAAGAATGGGTGACATTATATAAAACAGCCTGAGGGCATCCCAATGCTTCCAACGACAAATCGACGGAAGAAAGGAAGGGGACAAAGGCACAACACTACTATGGGGTGTGATAGCAGCAGGAGACGAAGCATTGGGAAGAGAAGAAGAAAAACCCTCCCACGAAGGAAGAATAGAAACCCTGCGATGCCTCCCTCTTACTATAAAATAACTTCCACTGCTCTTTAGGCCATGCATGGCATTCCATGCAAGGATTCGTTATTGTACAAACGTTAGAGCGACACCTAAAGTGACATGGGGGTTGGTCTCAGCCGAAGCCAAAAAACCAGAACACGGAAAACCTGGGGTTCCGGGGCACGCACGTTTATGAGGCCGAGAAGGAGCAGAAGAAGCCATAATAACAGCACAAACACACAATCTAAAACGCAATCGAGATGGGCAGTGAACCGGGGTAAAGGACGAGAGAGGTCAACCACAACTCTCGCCCAGGCGGCTAAGAAAAGACTGACGGGTGGAGTAGATGCGTGGTCCTTGACCACTCTTCACCTAAAATACGCACGTGTTGCCAGATCTCACAAGATTCCTTACTTTCATCTGTGATTTAACCGGATCCAGCTAGGAGCTAGAAATGAACCTATTGTTAAGACCGAAGGTTTGTTCGCATATGAAAAAACCAACAACTGTTGCTCTTAGTGATTTCAAGGCCAATAGACGCTGGTTTGAAAAATCAAGAAAGCTTATGGGCATCCATAGTGTCGTACAGCATGGGGAGGCTGTGAGCTCAGATAAATATGCCGCCAAAGAATTCGTTCAGGAATTCAAGGAGTATCTTGAGGCTGAAGGATTCCTCCCACAACAGGTCTTCAATTGTGATGAGACAGGCCTGTTCTGGAAAAAATGCCACAACAGACCTACTTCATGCAGGAGGAAAGTTCATTGCCAGGGCACAAACCTATGAAAGATAGGCTAACACTCTTGGTCTGTGGCAACGACAGTGGGGATTTCAAAGTGAAGCCCCTACTTGTGTATCACTCCGAAACTCCCAGAGCATTCAAGAAAAACAATGTGATCAAGAATAAATTGCCTGTGATGTGGAAGGCAAACAAAAAGGCCTGGGTCACGAGACAAATTTTCATTGAAAGGGTCAATGAAGTGTTTGGCCCTATGGTTAAAATACCTCCAGGATAATCAGTTGCCCCTCAAGTGCCTCCTGGTAATGGACAATCCTCCTGCACATCCTCTTGGCTTGGAAGACCAGTTGCTGGATGAATTTAAATTCATCACAGTGAACTTCTTGCCCACTAATACCACTCCTCTCATTCAGCCCATGGTCCAGCTAACCACGTCAAGCTTAGAAACTCTACACCAAGGCACTGTTTCAAAGGTGCTTTGAAGTGACCTCAGACACTGAAATGACCCTAAAAGAGTTTTGGAAGGATCACTTCAATATCTTCAACTACATAAGTCTTATAGATAAGGTTTGGCAGTGAGTGTCTTCCGGGACAAAGTCTTATAGATAAAGCTTGGCAGCGAGTGTCTTCCAGGACAATGAACACTGCTTGGAAAAAATTGTGGCCAGAGTGTTACCTCGAGAAGGATTTCGCTGGGTTCGAGGCTGACCCCGATGACCCTATGCCGGTTGTGGAGTCTATTATGTCTCTAAAGAAGTCCATGGGTTTGGATGTGAGTGGCGAGGATGTGGGAGAGCATGTGGATGCCCACAGGAAATAGCTAACCAATGAGGAGCTGCAAGACCTTCAGCAGGAACAACAACAGATGGCAGATGAGGAATCCGAGGATGAAGAGGAAGAGGTACTGTGCCTACTTTAGTGATTAAAGAAATGTTTTCCAAGTGGAATGATCTAAAAAATTTTGTTGCAACACATCATCCAAACAAAGACGTTGCAATCTGTGTCTCTAACATGTTTAATGGCAATGCTTCGTACCATTTCAGGCAAATTTTAGAGACGTCAGAAACAAATGTCTCTGGACAGTTTTGCTATTTGGCAGGGGTCCAGTGACTCTCAAGCTGGTCCTAGTGCCAAAGTGGGGAAGTAACCTCAGTCAGTGCCACTAAAAAATGTAGAGAAGTAACACAAAATAGGTTCCCTTCCTCTCCGTCTTCCATATGCTAACAAGTGTTTTCCATAAAAGTAAGTGATGCTTAATGTTCATTATTAATTTCATTATTCACTTATATTTACTTCTCATTCTTTTCTGTATGTAAAACTGTGTTTATTCCCTGTAAAATGCATTTTGTGTTAATATTTGGGGGGGTGGGGGTCTGGAACGCATTAATACTATTTACATTATTCCTTATAGGAATTGTCTCGGTTTTCGTACATTTCAGATATCGTTGGAGATTCCAGAGTGGAGCATGTACAAAAACCGAGGTTCCACTGTACTAATGAAACTTTTGGTGTTCAGAAGCTGAAAGTATTTTCTTATATAAATCCTTGTCTGACAAAATAAAAATAAACACCTTTGAAAAGACAAGATCACTTGGCATTGAACAAAACTTATAATTAATATTAATAAACACCAAGACTTGTAAAATACAGTGGTGTCAGAGTATGCAGAAATATAATATAGTACTAACTTTGCGATTTCCTCTCAGGACGGATGCGATGACTGCTGATTTCTCTATGAGCGCGTTCTCTGGTAAACTGAAAATTAAGACTGTATTAAAAAATAGGCTAATATCACCAGCACAAATCAACAGAAACAATTAAAACCGCTCCCAAGTCACTCAAAAATATGTGTAAAAAGGTTATAAATCATGGTTTCATTGATTAGTGTCACATACTTTTAAAGGGATACAATTATTAATAGGTCTGCTACTTTCTTTACCACATATACACATATATGATAGTACCCCAATAAAAACTTATCAATAGCACATATTTGAGGAACGTTAAGCAATTTAGCTTTTAATTTGGTAACAGGTATTAAAGCAATGGCCCAGTCATTGGCTGCAGTCGTAGAAAGTGGTCCTAGATCATGACCTAGACCAGTGACATTAAAAAAGAGAAAAAAAATTACCCTGAGGTAGATGAAAACATTATTTTCTGGCTAGGTATTAGCATATGACGATTAGCCTTTCTTCATCTATTGGAGCTGCTTGGCAATCGTTTGTTGTAAATAATTCACTGCTATAGAGTTAAAATAGAGACTAATGACGAATGGTATTTCGAGATATAGAAAAACAATCAGAGGCTTAGGGATCCTAGACCTCAGGCTCTCTGACCAGAGATGTGAAGAGATCAAAGTTTTTCCAGTCTAGGTACATATTAGAGAGAGAGAGAGAGAGAGAGAGAGAGAGAGAGAGAGAGAGAGAGAGAGAGAGAGAGAGAGAGAAATCTTCAGTTTCATCATGACCCTTTTTGTTGCTTTCAACTGTACTCACTCTACTCATGTCTCTTTGGTATTTTTTTTTTCGCTGGAAGTTACACCTCTTACAATAGAACACAGCCTGCCTTCCTTCACCTTCCGAGGAGTGCAAAAATAACAGGAGATCCACACATTCAAATGTGCCCTTGAACCATTAAATTCACTGCAAATCTGAGAAACACGGTATACTCGGCTTCAGAATACTGGCAATATAATTACTAAATTCTATAAAAGCATGTCTAGTCCTTTATTTGAAGCCATTACTTATGGTAAAAATAAAAAATCTGCAGCACAACCAATAGGAAAAAGGCATGCTTAAGTAATGTACCTACTTCCCCAGAGAGGAAAAATCTTGCCATAACTTTCTTCTGCCACTTTGGCTAAAACACTATTCTTCCTTCATTTTTTGTTTTTACATACACACACACAAACACACTTTTCAAGGATTATTGAAGAGTAATCAGGACTGATCAAAACAAAGGGGATTGTATTTTAATTTTTCACGTTTACCAACTACATTAGCCTATTAACCCTTAAACGCCGACTGGACGTAGTTTACGTCGAGATAAATTGTCTGTCGGGTGCCGACTGGACGTATTTTACGTCGACATACAAAAGTTTTTTTTAAAATTCGCGGAAAAATACTTATAGGCCTACCAGCCTAAAAACTTTTGAATCACGCGCCTTGGGGGATGCTGGGAGTCCACAGGATCAAGGCCTTGTTTTGTTTTGAAGCGTGACCCAGGTGCGCATGCGCGATATCCCTTCTTCTCGCTCCAGCCAGCATCAGTAGCGCACCATCCGAGAGCGATCTTTCGTGAAAAGCGTGTTTTTCTGGACTTGTGCGAGACTTTGAGCATTTGTATTGCTACAAGACATTCCTAGATATGTCTCAACGACGTGTGAACCGTGAAAGGCGCGTTTACCCGTCGGAAGGGATCGTGTAAGGCGAGTTTTGGACATGGATGCTGGCGAGGGGCCAAGCAACCCAGCATGACCCCGCGCCTCAAGGCCGTTCTGTGCGGCCACGTGTGGCTGAAAGTGTTTTCGGGAACACATCGTTTGCCTTTGGTTACCCCTAGAAAGCATGTGGGCGTCCTTAGGGGCATTCGTAGGCATTTGGGAGGCCTCCAACCAAGGGACATAGACGAATATCTTTCGGAGCTTGATCCGGAACATTTGTCGCAAGTCCTCATTTTGATGGCGGATGGTCATCGAGTGATGAGGACATCAGTCCCGATGAAAGTGAGGATGAATATTTGCCCCCAATGTCCGTTCGAGGCTCACATCCCGAAAGTGAGCTCGAATTCAGTGCATACGAGGGGGAATCTGAGGGGGAGGGGGAGGGGGAGGGTGGGGAGGGTGGGGATACGGCTCAAGTTTATCGCAGAGGACGATACAGAAAGTGAGGGCCTAAGTGAGGGTGATGGGGGAACAACGGGGGGGGGTAGTGTGCATCGTGCCCGCACCCGTGCGCGTGCGTCGACGCACGGGCACGTAGAAGGTCGGCTCGTCGCGCCAGCCAAGGTGAAGGTCGGTCGTGGAGAGTGACGAGGGTTGGACGGAGGACCCCCACCCCTCCTAACATGCACCCCCTTCACGGCAACCCCTGGGATGACCGTACCAGTACCACTGACTGTTTGGGATTCATCCAGCTTTTCCTGACGCTCGGGAATGGGAAGGAATTGCTGGAATACCTGGTACACGAGACGGTGGACTACGCTCGGTACTGCCGATATGAGCTGAAGACGACCTTGTCGTATTACTGGCGGGGTTTGCAACCTCATTGACATGGCACATTTTTGGGGCTCCACATTTATTTTGGTTTTGACACCTGCTATCGACGTCAGGCAATATTGAAGGAGAAGTTATTTTTTATATATGCCGAATGTGCCTGGCGTTATGTCCAGTGATAATTTTCCTGGAGATGGACAGGTACTTCACGCCTTCAACCGAAGGGCCATACCCCGGAATAACAGTGATCGCCTCATTTTAGTGCGTACAGGTGTTGGATTATCCGTGAGCGGTGTAGTAATCTCGTGATTCCTGGAAAGAACCTGTCTTTGGATGAGGGGATGATGCCTTACAAAGGACGTCTTAGTATAAAAGTGTATAACCCCAAGAAGCCAAAGAAATATGGTGTGAAATTCTTTCTCATTACCGAGGCCAACACTGGATACGTTGTGGACTTTTCAGTGTTATACCGGGGTATTCTCCACGCTGCGTGACACTGTATTCAACCTTGTGGGACGTTTCCGTAACCAGGGATATCACCTGTTTATGGATAATTATTATAACTCGGTATCCCTGGCCCAGGAACTGTATGAAGCAGGTGTTCACGTCAGTGGTACCCTTCGGTTGGTGCGTGGGCCCCGAATGTCCTCAAGAGGTTCGCTAGTCATCCGCACACCTGGCAAGAGGAGAGACACAGTGGCGGCGGAAGGGCGCTGTCTTCGTCGCATCTGTTGGAAGGGTGTCCGACTCGTCCCATGATTACGACGAGGTCATGAACCCATCCAGAAGAGATCGTACAGCGGAAAGAAGACACGTCGACAGGGCGAGTTGTGTTTGAGGAGTTTCGTACCGAGCGGCCTACTGTCATTGGGCACTACAACAGGCACATGGAGGAGTTGATCTCTTTGATCAGCTCATCCAGTACTATCCTTCGCCAGGAGAACCAGAAGGTGGACACAGAAGCTCCTCAAATACATCCTTCAGTTGGCCCTCCAAAATGCCTACATACTGTACTGTGGGTACCGCGGTGACAATCTTCCGAGGTTGACCCACGCACAGTTCCTAGAGGTAGCCGGGAATGCCCTCATCAACTTCGATCCCGATGAGTGGCCTTCCATAACTGACCCCCTGCCCCGAGCTGCAGATCTGCCCCTAGAGGAAAGGGCAGATAGGAGGGCCAACTTCGCTCGACCTGCCGCCGCCCCTGCTGCCGCCGTCCCTGCTGACGACGCCCCTGCTGACGACGCCCCTGCTGCCGCCACCCCTGCTGCCGCCGCCCCTGCTGCCCCGCCGCCCCGCTGACGACGCCCCTGCTGTCGCCGCCCCTGCTGACGACACCCCTGCTGTCGCCGCCCCTGCTGACGACGCCCCTGCTGACGACGCCCCTCTTGCTGCCGGCCCGCCATCACCGCTTCTCCGTCGGGTAGTGACCCTGCGTGTCGCTGCAGCCAGGGGAACACATACTGGAGGCCTTAGAATGGCGAAGGCAGAAACGGTGCCGGGTGTGCCATATGAATGGCAGAAGGAGAGACACCCCGGTTTCTTCTGTCGTCCTCTGCAAAGTTGCTCTTTGCAGTATAGGGGGAGTGTGACCGAAAGTATCACACTAAGGTCAGTATTGGAGGCGCGCCCTTAAACCGACAGCGGAGGGCGCACAAGGGGCCAAGCCGCCTCCGGGGACCATCAGCAGTAAGGCGCGCGTCTGCCCTCCTCACCTGCGTACCTCGTCATGTCGAGTGGAAAAAATGCAAGACTCTTCAATGGAGGAGGGAGAAAACAAGAATAGAACGAAGAGTCAGGATTACGAGTGAGTATTCTGCATTTATTTTAATTTAGTTTTTATATTTATTACAATTTTTTATATATCTGAATGTGTGCATGATAAAATAATAATAAGACATTTCATTGTATGGCGAAAAGAGAAAGTGTCCACCTTGCATTCCCTTTTATTTATGTATTGGTACCAGAATCGAAGAATGTAATATATATTTTACGTATAAAAAAATTATATAAAAAAAATTTATATATATATAGTATATATATTATATATAGCACTATAGAATATATATATATATATATATATATCTATATATATATATATATATGATTATAGTACATATGATATATATATATATATATATAGATAGTAATATATATATATATATATATATAGTATTATATATATCATATATATATATATATATATATATATAGATATATGATATAGTATATATATATATATATGATATATATATATATATATATCATATAATATATATATATATATATATATATATAGATATATATATATAATAAATATATATATAGATATATATATAGGGGGGGATATATATATATATATATATAGATATATATATATTATGATATAATATATATATATCTATATATATATATATATATATATATCTATCTATATATATATATATATATATATATATATTTTTTTTTTTAAATTTTTTTTTTTGGGGGGGGGGGGGGTAAGCAAATTACTTACAGTAGTAATATTCAATCATTTACCTTCACTTTAAAACAAATTGCAAGTCTCTAGAACAATATCTCGATTTATGGTGAATATTTGAAAAAAATATTCCTCCGCCGCCGCGCCGATTCTCGGCCGAAAATCTCGGAAACGCGTAGGTCACATTCTCCTAATATTTGTACCTTTTCATATTACGCTTATTTATAGTTTTATTTTTATATGGAAATGTGCGCAAAAAACATGCACAATATAACAAAAAATATTGGAAGGTTTGTAGCATTTATCATTTTTGAAATATTTGCATATAAAGTACGATAAGTGTAAACGAAAAAAACTACGATCGGTCAACTTTGACTCAACCGAAAGGGTCAAAAAACGCATTTATAACATAAAAATCTTACAGTCTAGTAATATTCAATCATTTTATCTTCATTTTTAAAACATATTGCAAGTCTCTAGAACAATATCTCGATTTCTGGTGAATTTTTGAAAAAAAATATTTTTTTCCCCTCCGCGCGACGATTTCGGCCGAAAATCTCGGAAAACGCGTAGGTCATCTCTAATATTTGCCTTTCATATTACGCTTTTTTTAAAGGTTTATATATGGAAATGTGCGCAAAAACATGCACAATATAAAAAAAAAAACAAAAAATATTGTAAGGTTGTAGCATTTATTTATTTTTGAAATATTTGCATATAAAGACGATAAGTACGAAAAAACTACGATCGGTCACTTTTGACTCAACCGAAAGAAAAGGTCAATAAACGCATATATAACATAAAAACAAAAAATCTTTACAGTCTAGTAATATTCAATCATTTATCTTCATTTTAAAACATATTGCAAGTCTCTAGAACAATATCTCGATTTCTGGTGAATTTTGAAAAAAAATTTTCCCTATTTTTTTCCCCTCCGCGCGACGATTTTCGGCCGAAAATCTCGGAAACGCGTAGGTCACATTCTACCTAATATTTGAGCCTTTCATATTACGCTTTTTTTCTTTTTTTTAAAGGTTATATATGGAAATGTGCGCAAAACGATGCACAATATAACAAAAATTATTGGAAGGTTGTAGCATTTATCATTTTCGAAATATTTGCATATAAAGTACGATAAGTACGAAAAAAACTACGATCGGTCAACTTTGACTCAACCGAAAAGGTCAAAAAAACGCATTTATAACATAAAAATCTTACAGTCTAGTAATATTCAATCATTTATCTTCATTTTAAAACATATTGCAAGTCTCTAGAACAATATCTCGATTTCTGGTGAATTTTTGAAAAAAATATTTTTTCCCCTCCGCGCGACGATTTTCGGCCGAAAATCTCGGAAACGCGTAGGTCACATTCTCCTAATATTTGAGCCTTTTCATATTACGCTTTTTTTAAAGGTTTATATATGGAAATGTGCGCAAAAACATGCACAATATAACAAAAATTATTGGAAGGTTGTAGCATTTATCATTTTTGAAATATTTGCATATAAAGTACGATAAGTACGAAAAAAAACTACGATCGGTCAACTTTGACTCAACCGAAAAGGTCAAAAAACGCATTTTATAACATAAAAATCTTACAGTCTAGTAATATTCAATCATTTATCTTCATTTTAAAAACATATTGCAAGTCTCTAGAACAATATCTCGATTTATGGTGAATATTTGAAAAAAATATTTTTATTCCGTCCGCGCGCCGATTCTCGGCCGAAAATCTCGGAAACGCGTAGGTCACATTCTCCTAATATTTGTGCCTTTTCATATTACGCTTTTTTTATAGTTTTATATATGAAAATGTGCGCAAAAACATGCACAATATAACAAAAATTATTGGAAGGTTGTAGCATTTATCATTTTTGAAATATTTGCATATAAAGTACGATAAGTACGAAAAAAACTACGATCGGTCAACTTTGACTCAACCGAAAAGGTCAAAAAACGCATTTATAACATAAAAATCTTACAGTCTAGTAATATACACATTTTCATATTTCTTGTTTTTTTTTTTATTTTAAAACATATTTTTTTGCAGTCTCTTGAAAACATTAATCTCGATTTATGGTGAATATTTGAAAAAAATATTTTTATTCCGTCCGCGCGCCTATTCTCGGCCGAAAAATCTCAGAAACGCGTAGGTCACATTTTCCTAATATTTGAGCCTTTCCTTTTCATATTACGCTTTTTTTAAAGTTTTATATATGAAAATGTGCGCAAAAACATGCACAATATAACAAAAATTATTGGAAGGTTGTACATTTCTCATTTCTATATGTTTGACATATAAAAAAAAACTTTTAACAAAAATTCGACATTCGGTCAACTTAACTCCGTTCGAAATGGTAAAAAAACTGCATTTGTAAGCTAAAACTCTTACAGTATCGTAATATTCAATCATTTTCCTTCATTTTGAAACAAATTGCAAGTCTCTATAACAATATTTCGATTTATGGTGAATTTATTAAAAAAATTATTTTTTTACATCCGCGCGCTACGAATTCATGCATCATTTTGTGATAATATTTTCTCTGTGTTGCTTTATTGTTTTACAATATGTTATATATCAAAATGATCGCAATTTAGTGCACATTACAAACGAAAAAAAAAAAGCAACTTGTTACCTCTAACCGTTTGGCGCACAGCGCGATTTGAATACAATTATATATGAAATTTCGTTTTTGCGCTATCATATATCGCATTATTATATATGATAATGATAATATTTTTCATTTTCTGATGGTTGCATACTAAACTTCAAGCAATGAGAAAAAAAAAAGGAGCCAAAAATGAACTCTTAATCTTGAAAACTAAGCGCGCTGTGATTTTTGAAAAAAATATTTTTTTCCGCTTACGCGCTCACTCTCAAACCCCTCCGGGCATACGGGAGGTCATTTTTGGTTTTTTTATTACCGCTCCGGGCGGGTTTTTCGTTTTGTTTAAGGGTTAAGTAAATTCAAATGAAAAACCTAAAACAGTGAACTTCTTCGAAAAATATGGAATACTGAATAAGCAATTTCATACAAACATTATAGTTTAAATATAAAAAAAAATTTAATTAAGATTGTTCCATTTATTCTTGTTGTTTTCGTTACGTTGGGAATTTGGATACTTTTCGTTTCACAATGAAGTGGTAATCCTCTATATTACTCCGCGGGGGAGACATTACTAAAGTTTATATTATATAATATAGTGGTTAAGTTATACCAGATACGTATGCAATTGTAATAATCCAGTGCCCTCGTAATTTCTCGAATTCTTCACACTTTGTTGTTAACCATTCCACGTTTTTTTCCCATTCTTCTTTATGACCTCTCTCTAAGCATTTTATATCGGGTAACATAACTCACTCTACACTGGAAACGCCAGTGTAGAGTGAGTTATGTTACCCGATATAAAATGCTTAGAGAGAGGTCATAAAGAAGAATGAAAAAAAACGTGGAATGGTTAACAAGAAAGTGTGAAGAATTCGAGAAATTACGAGGGCACTGGATTATTACAATTGCATACGTATCTGGTATAACGTAACCACTATATTATATAAATATAAACTTTAGTAATGTCTCCCCCGCGGAGTAATATAGAGGATTACCACTTCGTTGTGAAACGAAAAGTATCCAAATTCCCAACGTAACGAAAACAACAAGAATAAATCGCCTGTAGTACGCAGTGCTTTGCTCATTTTCATCCACACTTTAGAATGTAGGTTTTTAAATATAAAGTTGACACAAAATAATTAAAAGATAATACTGGAAAAACATACCGTAGACGAAGGGGACGCGTGGACCTCAGCAATGAGGAACAGCCATACCAAGATCTTCATCCCAAACAGATGACTTTTATTCCCGTAGGCAGCAGAAATGATCACGTCTACTTTTAAAAAAATGTGAATTTGATCTCTTCTTACAAGCTGCGTATTCTAGGAGCCACCTGAATTCAATATGTTAAGATTTATTCACTAGAGGCGCCAATCTTGTCAAATAAAACGTCAATTTGGAAAATACGTATTTTTAAATCACGCAAGATTGCCAAAAGCTATATCCTAAGAATGATTATTTTCCAAACGAAACTGATATTAAAATCGTCATGAGCCACTGCACACTCTCATCAAATCTTCACGTTTGAAAAAGCCAATATCTTCTTCACATCTAGATGTTTCCTTCAAGTACTGTCATCACTTTGAGAATTGTGGGATTTTTGAACATGTCAGCATTTGCATCAGTTTGTTAAGCCAAAAATGTAAAATTGATAACGAGTCTCTAGCAACAAAACACAGGCTACCGACTCACGTCAGTGAGTACCGTGAACTGTGAGAAAGGATCGGAAACTGAAAGGTGGTGGAGCGTCGTAGAAAACTCGGAGCATAACGACAGATACTTGGGTCACGCTTTTATCACAAAAGGTATTAGGCTGGCCCGTAGAGAAGACCGTTTGGGGGCGAGGTAGGGGAGGGAAGAGACCGTGTCTAAGTGACCACGTCAAATTAGTCCCTTTTTTTAGTGCATAGTGTTCAACACGCAAACATACAAGCATATATTAAAATAAAACTTCCAAAACACAAAAAACAAAACAAAACAAAAATACACGAAAAATTCTCATATCTCTTGAGACACTAAGAATGAAAACAGTAGTACTCCAACCCTTCCAATAACAAAAACTGCATAGCTATACGGGCGATAAGCATCATTAAGGTGGGTACACACGTGAGAGCCGAACCTTGTATGTGTAACCGAGTTACGCATATACGGTTACAAGGTGTCAAAATGTTGAGGACGAACCGTAACCACGTTAAGCACGTAACTTCATTTCAATCCACTGCGATCATCAGTCTGTCTCTGTCCGGGTTGTTTACCGACGATGGCCACCATGCAAATAGCAGCTGCCACGTATATTTATATACATTATTTAACGAAGATGAAGCGAAATAAAAGAAGATGGTGGCAATCAAGGTTATATACTAGAAGGGTAGAATACAGTGGTCGGGAATTACTCGCTGACATGAGATTCCAAGAAGTTTCTGGCCACAGTAAAGTCTGTTCTTCGTAATAACTAATAAATTGAAGGACCTCTTCCTCACTCGAATCAGCCATGGTATACATATACGTACTGACTGACCAAAACAAGGGACTCTACTATGTTCATAGTCGGTGTTAACAAGTTCAGCGACCGCTGTTGTTACGCGTGTAATACAGGTCCCGTCCACACATGGCGTAACGTTCAAAGAGACCTCCCTTTGATTCGGGGCCCAAAAACCGACAATTGCTGGGACGGAGGGCGAACGGAGCCTCGAACCTCGCGGGTTCGGGGTTCGGGTTCGAGGAACCGTCCACACTTGCGTTTTTGTTACAAGAATCGGTTACAATACAAGGTTCGGTTCGCACGTGTGTACCCACCTTTACATTTCTAACATGACTTTAAGGCAACAAAGGGCGATTTACACATATTTCACATTTACTTGTAAAATACGAAAACAACTGTAAAAGTTATTCGAAACAACAAATAATGAGTCACGAGGTTAACAGACAAAAAGACAAATGGAAATACACCCACCAACACACACACACACACACACATATATATATATATATATATATATATATATATATATATATATATATATATATATATATAATCAAGGTTATTTTGCCTGTGCATTCTTGGAGTTAACGTCTTAGCCACTGTGCCGGATGAATCCTCACTCGACATTGGAAAACGGGTAAAAATTGTTAAAAATTGTACTCCTAAATCATGTAAAATAATATTTCAATCGTGGAGACCCAATAAGTTGTACTATTTGTTACTCTGACCTAAAAAAGGTATAGCGAAAGTACATGCAACTGAGTGACAAGGGGCTTCTTTGTAAATTAAGAGGTAAATTTGAAAATAAAATTAATTTTGTAATTGGTGAATGTCTAATGCCTTGATTTAAAGAAAAGATGTTCTGTTAAACAGATTTCTCAGTTGAAGGTATTATCACTGAGCCAGTCGTGAAGATTGAAAAAAGTTAGGAATACTGTTTCTTAAAACACACTTGTCAATTTAGAGGAGGTTGCTTCAGGAGGTGTTGGCCTACTGGCTCGCAAGGAGTCTTAGGATGAGTCTTGTGGCTCTCAGTCTTCCTTGTCCATAATTATAACTTAAAAACGGTCTGCTAATAGATACACGTATGTTCAAAGGAGGTTCTTGGTTCTAAACGGACAGTACCCAGATTTGTTGGTGCCTACAAAGAGAATTGAATTCATCTCCTAAAGTTTCGCCTTACAAATCTTGATAGGTCTGCTTCCATTTTATTTGAGCCCTTCGGGTAAGCTCAACCATATCATCGAATGCAGGAACGAAACTCACACAGAAGAATGAATTAATGTATGAGCTGTAGGTCATAGGCCTGGCCATGGCTGAAGAGGCCGTCCAGTGACATGATGGCAATATGAATTTTATTCTAAACAACAATGACCATTGTTAAAATCAAAACACAGGCACGTATACATACATTTTTAAAAAGGAATTAAGCGTATACTACTTTGTCGTTAAAAGCCCCATTTCTCTTAAAACCACTTCACTCACACTCTCGGAAAAAACTTGAGGGAGGGTGACGCTCATTCTCTCTCACACTGCCTAAGAATCGGGAACAGCTCACCAGTTAAGTGCTCGACAAACAGAAACGGGTCAGAGTGAAAACGGATCACCTCTTATCCCAAATGCTGTTCATTTCCTCAACATGTATGACCTAATTGGTCTTATCACATCAGACAGGACACTTTTCGGTAAAATCATTTTTTCAGCTACTCTCAAGGGGATCCAGCAATTATGAAATTTTGCCTAGGCAAGAAATGTGAAACCCCCACTCAGAGAACCTTGTGCAATCCCGGATTGCGGGAGGGGCCTCATTTCCGAGACACTTGTAAAATTACCAGTAATTTTAGCAAGTTATAAAAGTTATTCCTAATATCCTTTTTTTTTTTTTTTTTTTACTTTATTTTGCAAACCCACAATTAAAGTTCACATAATATCATAAAAGATAAGAACCAAAGCCAGCAACAGTTCCTTGGTATTTTTATGGACACAAGATTAACTGGGACAGGGGAGATGTAGTACCTTCCCTCATGAGATACCACCAGTGACCATTATTCCTAGTGTACTGTGCTGAGGTGTGAGTGTTTATTGCCAATTCAAGTGATATGAATGCTGTCCTACAAAATTCGTTCAAATATTATGGCAAACTAAAGATTATCATATGATGCGTACCACTAGTCCTCCTATGCCAAATGGCTGAAACTTCAGCTGAGAACCCAAATAGACAGTCAACAGACTATACAACCAAGAGACTCCAAAGGGAAATCAGCCTGCAGAGAGAGACAGTAATGGGAAAAGGTGATCAATATATATGACGGAATACAAAATAAAACCAATAGAAATGATGTCAGATGTAAGTAAACACTGGAATTCATTTGCTCCTCCTTAATCATCTGCAGGTCAGAAGATCCCACATTATTACCATTATATTTTATTATTATTATAATATTAAAATCGTTTAACCAGACCACTGAGCTGATTAACGGTCACTCATAGGGCTGCCCCAAAGGATTAAAATGAAACCGAGTACCTGGTCTAGGCCACAGGCTAAGCACTGGGACTAAAAGTTGAAAATAAACTTTAAAATTATCTTCTCTGCATTCTTCGCATTCGGGAGCAGGGCCATGCGAGCTGCTCATTAAGAGTTAGTGTAGTCCATGCGTCAGAAAGTATGGCCTACTCGGAGAAGTGTCAGAATTACTTGCAGATGTCTTCCTCTGATGAACTCTATTTTCTAACAACAGGTTATATTTGCTTCAACTTATTATTTTCAGGTTCCTCATTCAATTGAGATTGCCATTTATTTTTTATAACAATACCTATTTTTACGTTACATCATCATTAATAGGGATAGTTACATCTGAACTCGTTATATGGGGTTGTTGGGACGCCATGGTACTTTTTTTGCATCAATCAATCAATCGTTATATGGGCTGCTGCTTTTGCTTTACCAGCCTCTTCATTTCTCTTAACCCCTACTTGGGCACGGACCCAACATCTTTCTTTATTTCTCTTACTGTACAACTTATGGATATGGAGCAATAACTTAATTTGTTGTAGTTATTTTTTGTGACTTTGAATGGATTCTATGGCGCTTCGTGAGTCGCTACAAATCACAGAATTATTACAGGAGGTTTCTTTAATTATTTTTATGACTGATGCTATTAATCACAACTCCGCTGTAAATACTGAGGCATTATCAGGTAAAGAGAACTGTTGTGTATTGTTTTCGAATACTGCAACATATCCCATCAGTACTGGGATTTATGGCTTGTCCACCCTCGCGGGAATGCCTGTCGGGCACTTCAGGCTGTTTTTATTTTCTCTCACTTCTGAAGCAGTGTTAAGCCCTGTTCACATGAGCTCGACGAACTGTGTTCGATGTGACGTCAAAAGTAGAGAAATTCAGAACTTTTCCTGCTGTATCTGCACTGCTGACGTCACATCGAACAAAGTTCGATGCGACGTCAGATACAGGAAAAGTCAGAACCTTATCCGCTGTTTCTCTGCTTCTAACGTTCGACTGTGTGGATGGGCCTTTACCAAACAATCGCATCATTCTGGTTCCATACTCAGTTAGTTGGTATAGTGTAAAGGGTTATGGGAACAGCGTTTACTTGTCTTGCAGTGCCCACTAGTGTGGACAGGGCTTTAGCTCCATCTGTGTATATTGCGTAATGTGGACCTTTTTGGATTATATGTGCGTATATTGTATGTTGTCTATGGTGTTCTGGGGTATATGAGTAACTTTTTGATATTTTGTGTGCAAATTGCAAATTTTGTTCCTAGTCCAAATCCTCATTGTATTCATAGTCCAAGAAGGAAGTAATTTTACTATTGGGGGTGATTGTATATTTATATTCAATGACTTAAACAATCCTCTAGCTCTAGCACGGAAAAGTGGTGAGTGATTATTTATAAACAAATAATCTCTTAACTCAAATAGTTTTTTCTTGAAAATATTTTTATTTCTTGGAGAATCACTTGTCTGAATTCCAGGGTATTCTTCATTGTTACAAACTCTCTATGGAGAGACGGTAGCTGTTAACTACATTCGAATTGTACAATAAAGATAAGGTTGGGGATGATCTAAGGCCCATGAACATATTCTAAGGCCTTCGTTGTGAACTGGAAACAGCAGTGTGTCATTGATAGACAACACTGCTACTTTGTACAGTACAGTAAGGGTATGTCTATCAGCTTCCCAAGTAGTGTTCAATACTTTTTAAAATTAGATTTAATGCTCTTTTACATTTTGATTTCACGAATATTATGTGAGCTTTCCAGTTCAACTGAACATCAAATATTAATCCTCAAATTTTGCTGTTTGGCCAATTGGTATGTTATGGTTTCTGATTTTTATATTTCTCCATGTTTTTTCTATTTTTTATTTTCATAAAGCATGATTGCTCAATTTTTATCTATTGAAAATTGAATGCTTATAGATGAGGCCCATTCTTCTACTTTTATTACGCTTTTTTAATGATTCGCTCTGAATAACATATGGCAGAATCATTCATACAGAGATTACTCCTTATTCCAAAAGGTGGGTTATAATTTATGCTAAAGTAAACTGTGCCACTTAGGACACTTACTTGTGGAACATCATATTTCAAGTGGAAATGTATTTGACAATACATCACCAATTCTTACCTGAAAATTGCGATCTGTCAGAAAGTTCTAGATAAACCTGGGTAAATGTCCATATAGATCAGGCCACCACCGAGCCATGGTAATGTTTCATGGGTACACTTCTCATACAGCATAATACCGTTATCGCCGAAAGATAGAACTGTTTTCGGTGGCCTTGATTATATGATGTACAGAAAACTCCATTGCGCCAAAGAAACTTCGGGACATATTTTGTATCGTATGCTTTATCGCTATTAAAAAAGACAGCTACAGTATTTTGTTTTTATTAAAATCCTCTGATTATGTGGTCTTCTAAGTTAGATAGAGAACGTAATGAATATATCTGTTACATTGAGACCTGAATTGAGAGCCAAAATCTTATTTTCTCCAACGTTCCATGTTAGTCGAAAATTTACCATTTTCTTCAGAAATTTGCATAAGCAATTTGTTAACGAATTGGTCTATAATTACACTGGCCTGCGTTTCAAAACTTTTCTTTATAAAAGCCAAGGATTTTCCAACTTATTTAGGTCCCCTTTTGCAGCTGAATTAAAAAATACAGTTCATTTTCCTGGGTCAGGTCTGGTTTCTAAGATATAGTCTATTTCTATTCCAGCATATTTTTCCAAAATATTACAATTATCCAAACATTTATGGGCTTTGTTTTTGCAAAACTGGGTCGTGGGTAACCTTTAATAAATATTTTTGTTTCTCTTTTCAGGTCTAGATATGTATAAAAATGGATAGGAAGTGTAAAAACCATCCTAATAAGTTCTGTTACATCTAAAAGGCATCAGTCCCACGAACAAGCACCATGTTCAATAACCCCGATGTTCCTTCTGCCATAAAGCCAGTTCCCCATGGCCCTGATCTTCCTGAGCTAAATGTCACCATGGAATCTAGTTCTGATTCTGAATCTAGTGACATGACTGATACAGCTGAGTGTGGTGCATACTGGCCAGAAGAGGACGACCAACTGGTGCCTTTGACCCAAGCCGAACTCATTGACCTGACACGAGACCTGAACCTTTCCAAGGAGTCTGCCCAGCTACTGGGTTCTCGTCTTCGAGAGAAACATCTTCTGGCCCAAGGAACAATATTCTTTTGGTGTCAGGACCGCAAGAGAATTGAAAAAATTCTTCACGTTTGATGAAGCATCTTCACTGGTCTACTGTAACAATATTGCTTACCTGATTGAATTGCTTGGTCTGAAGTATAATGCTATGGGATGGAGACTTTTCATTGACTCATCTAACAGGAGTCTCAAAGCAGTTCTTCTGAATAATGAAAATAAGTTTTCATTAATCTCTGTTGGGCACTCAGTTGAAATCAAAGAATCCCACAAAAGCATGGAACGTCTGTTGTCTGCTCTGAACTACCAGGAACATAAATGGTTGATCTGTGGAGATCTTAAAGTTGTTGGAGTCATCCTAGGACTTTAAGGTGGTTATACAAAGTATCCATGCTTTCTGTACTTATGGGATAGCCTTGTTAATGACCAGCATTGTCAGACAAGAGTGGCCATCAAGACAAGGATTAAAACCTGGGTCACACAACGTTCTGTCCCACCTTTGTGGTTGAACCAAGGAAGATATTACTTCCACCCCTCCACATTAAACTCGGTCTCATGAAGAACTTTCTAAAGGCATTGGACAGGGAAAGCAGAGGATTTGCTTTCCTTCATCAGAAGTTTCAACAAAAAAGCATAGAGAAACTTAAGGCAGGTATATTTGATGGTCCTCAAATAAGGGAACTCATCAAGGACACTAGTTTTGATGATGCACTGAATCCTGCTGAACTCTCTGCCTGGTTGTCCCTTAAGTAAGTCATTGCAAACTTCCTTGGCAACCACAGAAGTTCCCAGTATCAGAAGGTGGTTGATGAGTTAATGGAGAATTTCCGCTAACTTTGTGTGAGCAAATCAGTGAAAATGCACTTCCTTCGGTCTCATCTGGACAATTTTCAAGAGCACTATGGAGACTTCAGTGAAGAACAAGGTGAGCGCTTTCACCAAGATATCAGTGTTATGGATGAATGCTATCAAGGCCGATGGAATGTCAACTTTCTGGCCGACTACTGCTGGTGCCTGAAGAGGGATGTGGAGTCTGCTCAGTACAAACTGACGTCCCTGAAGAGACCATTCATCCGTGAGTAGCTTCCTTAGATCATTATACTCTTCTTGCTATCTATTCAAAATATTTTGTAAGCCTTCTGTGAATAAACCAGTCTAATATTTTCCATATTGTGTTTCATTCACCTACAAATAGATCGGAATTTAGGATATTTTTAATGTGCTGATATTTCATTAACTTGATTTGATTAACCCTTAAACGCCGGAGCGGTAAATAAAAAAATGACTCCCGTATGCCGGAGGGGTTTGAGAGTGAGCGCGTAAGCGGAAAAAATATTTTTTTCAAAAAATCACAGCGCGCTTAGTTTTCAAGATTAAGAGTTCATTTTTGGCTCCTTTTTTTGTCATTGCTTGAAGTTTAGTATGCAACCATCAGAAATGAAAAAAATTATCATTATCATATATAAATAATGCGATATATGATAGCGCAAAAACGAAATTTCATATATAATTGTATTCAAATCGCGCTGTGCGCAAAACGGTTGAAGGTAACAAGTTACTTTTTTTTTCGTTGTAATGTGCACTACATTGCGATCATTTTGATATATAACACATTGTAAAACGATAAAAGCAACACAGAGAAAATATTATCACAAAATAATGCATGAATTCGTAACACGCTTACGTAAACACATATTTTTTTCAAAAATTCACCATAAATCTAAATATTGTCCTAGAGACTTCCAATATGTTTCAGAATGAAGACAAATGATTGAATATTACTATACTGTAAGAATATTAGCTTACAAATGCAGTTTTCGACCATATCTGACGAGCTAAAGTTGACCGAATGTCAAATTTTTTATATATATATTTTTTTATATGCAATTATTTCGGAAATAAGAAAAGCTACAACTTTCAAATATTTTTCGTTTTATTCTACATGAAATTGCACACATTTTCATATATAAAACTCTATGAAATGCCTAATATGAAACGGAGCAAATATTCCGAGAATGGGACTTACGCATTTCGGGGATTTGTGGCGGAGAATCCGCGCGCGGAGGGAAGGAAAGTTTTTTTTTAAAATTCACCATAAATTTAAATACTGTGCTAGAGACTTCGAATTTGTTTCACGATAAAGATAAATGACTGAATATTACTAGACTGTAAGAGTTTTATCTTACAATTGCGTTTTTCGACCATTTCGGTAGAGTCAAATTTGACCGAACGTGGTTTTTTTCTATTTATCGTGATTTATATGCAAATATTTCGAAAATGAGAATAGCTACAACCTTCAACTATTTATTGTTGTATTATACATGAAATTGCGCACATTTTCATATATAAAACGTTATGTAACGGCTAATTTAAAATGGTGCAAACATTACCACAATCGCACGTATGATTTTTTCGGAAGAGTTACCGCGCGGACGTAAAGAAAATGTTATTTTTTTCATAAATTCACCATAAATCGAAATATTGTGCTAGAGACTTCCAATTTGTTGCAAAATGAAGGAAAATGCTTGAATATTACTAGAATATAGGCGTTTTAGCTTACAATTGCGTTTTTCGACCATTTCGGTAGAGTCAAAATTGACCGAAGGTTGAAAATTTGTCACTTATCATTTTTTATATGAAAATATTTCAAAATTGATAAAAGCTACAACCATGGGTTGTTTTTAGTTGTATTGTGCATGAAATTGCGCACATTTTCATATATAAAACTTTATGTAACGGCTAATTTAAAATGGTGCAAACATTACCACAATCGCATGTATGATTATTTTCGGAAGAGTTACCGCGCGGACGTAGGGAAAAAGTTTTTTCATAAATTCACCATAAATCGAAATATTGTGCTAGAGACTTCCAATTAGTTGCAAAATTAAGATACATGATTGAATATTACTAAAATATAAGAGTTTTAGCTTACAATTGCGTTTTTCGACCATTTCGGTAGAGTCAAAGTTGACCGAAGGTTGAAATTTTGGCACTTATCGTTATTTATATGAAAATATCTTAAAACTGATAAAAGCTACAATCATGAGTATTTTTTTGTTGTATTCTACATAAAAATGCGCACATTTCATATATAATACTCTATGTAACGGCTAAAATTTAAAAATGGTACAAAAATTATGTCAAAGTGACGAAATAATTTCAGAGATGTGTCACAGATACTTTTTAGTGCGGCAAGAAAGAAATTCGCGCTTGCGCGCCTGCGTAACGATTGTAAACAAAACAACACCTTGATCCGTGAACTCCCAGCATCCCCCAAGGCGCGTGATTCAAGAGTTTTCGGCTGGTAGGCCTAAAAGTATTTTTCCGCGAATTTTTAAAAAAACTTTTGTATGTCGACGTAAAATACGTCCAGTCGGCACCCGAGAGACAAAAAATGTCGACGTAAAATACGTCCAGTCGGCGTTTAAGGGTTAAGTAAAATGATCACGATTTTTTGATTCAGTGCAACAAAACTGGCCTAAAATTAGGTATTATATGTTAGACCTTGAAAACAGCGCAGGCCAGTGTCATTTACTTTACTGGGATCCTTTCCTGTTTGTGGCTAGGAATTATTATAGCATTATACCATTCTAAAGGAAATGCATTTCGAAGCCATAAAAGTTTATAAAACTGTAAAAAGTGCTTAAGGTGCTAAGTGGCGGATTATCTCAAAACTAACATTGTCACTTCCAGGAGCAGATCTGTTGCTGTTCAAGAGAACATATTCCAACTCTTCCATATCAAATGTTCTATTGTAATATGTATCTTCAATTGTTTCTGAATCTATTATTAATTCATTACTATTTTTCTCTGTGGGACGTATTCATCTAATTTTGTATCACCACTTAAAATTGCCAAGTTTCCTCCTATTACATTTTTTATTTATTTCGGATCAAGCATTCTTCTTCTAATATGGCATGTCTAAGTGGTTTAAACATGGGTACCATTCCCTGATTTTTCTTTTATGGGAGTATTAATAGAGATCCGATACAGATTTCCTTGTATGAATTACTTCCTTTTTGAATTTTACAGGTATTTTGTTGTACAGAGGTTTTAATGTATCAATTTCTATTCATAATATAGTCAGTTTTTGTAAATTTCCTTCTAATATCAGTATGTCCTATTCATTTTGTTGAATTTTTTCTTTCATATTATCTAGTCGTCTCCCTACTAAGTGTTTTATATTCACTATCCCAGTGTGCATTTCACATCACTCCCAATCTGCTTGATGAATGCTATAGTGAGGGACATGTTTTGCAGGATCTTTCTGTAATAAGGATATTAATATTCGAAAATTATCACTGGTGTATTCCAAACTTATCAGTCCAGTATACTTAGCATATCATTCAAATCCATGAATTCTTCTACTTAACTTCCTTCTCCATTTGAGTTTGTGCAATCATAGTCCCATATTGGGGTGTTAACATTAACATCACCTACTATTAAAGTAGGTTTGTTTGTGTGGTGTTTTTACGTTGCATGGAACCAGTGGTTATTCAGCAACGGGACAAACGGCTTTACGTGACTTCCGAACCACGTCGAGAGTGAACTTCTATCACCAGAAATACATATCTCTAACCCCTCAATGGAATGCCCGAGAATTGAACTCGCAGCCACCAAGGTGGCAGGCCAAGACCATAGCGATCACACCACTGAGGCGCTCTATTGAAGTAGGGTCTTTAGCGCTGTTAAGTAATTCTTCGTTTGTCAATTCCATCATTTTTATTTAGCTGGTTTTATAAATTATAAATTACATAATTGGAAGTAGACCCTCTTTTAAACAGGTCTTGTGGAAAAGGATTGCTACATCAGCTCCACTAATTTTGTATAGTCTTCTCTATTTTCCTTATTAAGGATATCTCATTGTTGCTGAAACTGGCAAGCAACGTGCCAAAGGGGATCGTCAAATCCGGTGTAGTCATATTGAAATTATTACTGCTATTACTACTACAAGTTTCTCTCTCTCTCTCTCTGACGTTTCGCCCAGATCTGCCAGGGCATGGTCACCGATGGTTGCTGGAGGACTGAATCTTGGTGGTTGTTGTTTTTTATTAAGCTGACCTTGTGTCAGCACGGGCTCTTGCTCACAGAGCAGCCCGTAATATCTTGGTGGCGAGTCCCCCCCCCCAACGATAACACCAGCGAACAGGACGGGACCAATATTGAAGAGGATGGAAGAAATACCAGGAGTTACGTCACTATGGTCACTGCCAATGAAAACCCGGCTCCAGGTGACGCAACACACCTGAGAAGATCAACGTGCCCCGAGCGTTTCCGACGCCTGGCTGCCAGTCAATGAAAAGTCAAGCATCCTCCAGGTCCTGCAGGAACATCCGTAAGCACCCGCACGACCACGATATAAAGAGAAGGACTCTTTATATCGTGAGCCCGTGCTGACACAAGGTCAGCTTAATCAAAAACAACAACCACCAGGATTCAGTCCTCCAGCAACCATCGTTGTGACCATGCCCTGGCAGATCTGGGCGAAACGTCAGAGAGAGAGAGAGAGAAGAGAGAGAGAGAGAGAGAGAGAGAGAGAGAGAGAGAGACTTGTAGTAGTAATAGCAGTAATAAAGATATTTCAATATGACTACACCGGATTTAACGATCCCCTTTGGCACGTTGCTTGCCAGTTTCAGCAACAATGAGATATCCTTAATAAGGAAAATAGAGAAGACTCTATACAAAATTAATGGAACTGATGCAGCAATCCTTTTAAAAAAAATCACATAATTATAATTTTTTTCGGATTTTAATACCTGATATTTGCAAGTCAGTAATGTTTACACGTACTTTGTCATAGGCTACTTTGTTATGTACATATCTGGCTGTAACTAAATTTCCTTTTTCTCGTGATGTAGCTGCTAAGGGGTATTCACCTATTGTTGACATATTGTAAACATATCATTGGTTCATATTCTTTTAGTGATCATTTTACTTCCCCTTGGCGTAATGTGGTCTGTAGACCATTTACGTTCCATTGTATAATAAGCTATTGAAAATATCATGTTATAGCAGTCCAGTTTTGCTTTTTTTTTTTTTTGTATTATCAACTTGGATTTTTTCTGATAATTTACTCACGACATTCATTTGTTTTTCTTTATATTAAGTGTGCAATTCACCTGCAACCCTTTTCATGGGTGCTTGATTCAGAGGTTAATTTTTTTTTATATTTCATAAAATGTCTTATATTTGTTTAATCACCTTATTTTATGTTTTTATTATTCCACAATTCAATTGAACAATCATTAAATCCATATGTTGTGCACATTTCTTGTTTCATTTCTCCTTGTTGTACCCGTGACATAATCATTGTTATCTATGGCATAGTTCTCTTCCATTTCTTCCACGTTTTAGATATCTGCACCCATAAGTTTCACTTTTATGTTAGGAAACAAAGGTAGGATAGTCTTAGCTTGTTTTTGTTCGCCCTATCCTTTGTCTTCGGTTTAACTGACGTTTCGCTAATAATAGTTGGTTTCTTCGTTTTGGGTGGTGTTCTCTCCAAAGGTAATTCCATAACTGCACTAGGTCAAGTATCCCACATTTTACTTTTAGCCAAAATAGAACGCCTAGCAAACGCAGTAGTTTTAAACTTAATACTAGAAGACAAAACTTTGCAGCAGCAACTGCCTAGTGTTGCGAGCAAAACCAGCTCAATCAGGTAAGCGTGCAGAGGATAGAGGATGTTTGTTGTTAATGTGCACTTTAGTCAGCAACATGATAAACTCGCTTTACATTTAGCTATGCCACAAGCCAACATTAAGAGTCAGTAAAGTGAACTTGACTTATGACATAACTCAATCCACGAGATTGCAATGAGAGTCGGCACCCTTTCTCAAATAAAATTCCAAGATCACCCTTAGCAGTTGAAGTCACCCACTGTGATGGTTTGGGCTCTCTTCAGGAAAGGGTATTGGGCTGCAAGTTATTTTTACTGATCCAGTATGCAGGATGGAAGACATCTAAGTTATTCTAAAACTTTTCTGTAAAGAGCTCCAATCATGCCAGCAGTATAGATATTAATCTATTTGATACTGCAGCTGGCCTTCAAAGCTTCTCCATGGCGTTTGAATGAAACCCATGCCTGCCACTTATCTATATGATCCTCAAGTCTTATTCTGATTTCTAAAATATTCCAAAATGACCCAAAAGTTTGTAACACAGAGGATCTTTTTATTTTTCATTATTATTTTTCATGTCAACCACTTTGCTGTTGCTGATTCTGTCACTTACTGACTCTTCATTCAACTTCCCATAATCAAAACAGGTATTACCTATAGCTTCACTCATTAGTTTCAGCTCCTGAGTTTACACAGGAGCTTGTATCACTTTACCATTATGATTTTAATCAGGTTCATAGTAAAAGTTAGGTCTCAGAGTCATAATCTGGGTCATGTTGTCAAGGGGTCCTAGGGTACTGCCTTTCATTACGAGGCTAGTCATGATATTGATTAAAAACTCCTGCCTGACAAATTTGAAATGACAATACTAGCCTTTCATTGAATCCAATCCTCTGCTAATGGCACCAAAAAGAGTTGTCCACTCCTTACCTTACTCCAAAGGGATGGCATCCCATTTCATTAGAAAGGCAAAGTTTAAGCAAACCTACTTCATTGGATTTAAAACATTAATACGAAAAATACAATCATCCGCAATCTAGTTGTAAAGATGGGCAAACTAAAACTAGACAAAATGCTGAGGTTCCTACCTCCAGAATCACCCCACCCCAACAATCCAGGGGACAATTCTGAATAAGTATTCCATCTCAGATCTAAATATTACCAGGTGACAAACGATCTCACCACAACTTCCATTATCATTTTCGGATATGAACTCCAATCCTAGAAGCAGCAACTATTCTTAAAAATCAGGAGGGCGAGGTTGGACAGAAAGATTAAGATAATACCAAGTAAACTGAATGTACATTGTAAGTCTCAAAAGAAGAAATAATTAGAAATATATAGAAAGATAATACCAAGTAAACTGAATATACATTATAAGTCTCCAAAGATGAAATAATTAGAAATATATAGTATGCAAGCTCTGCATTAGGAAATCACAGGTAGAGTGAGATATTGCGAAACTTTGAAAGGTGGATACTTGGGACTCAAAAGTGTTTTGTGAGCGAATCCACCCAACTAAAATACCACACAAAGTGTTTTGAACCCGAATCTACCCCATCGACATACCAAGCTGGAAGGTTTTCAAAACACAGAGTAAGCTCAACCTACTAACTGATCTTTATCTAACATCTATTTCAGTCAACTTTATTCATATACTTTCTATATATTCTTAAAGTTTCTTTTCGAATTCATAGTTTTATATGTATCTCTAGCATATCTAAGGGTAAAAGTACAAATTAAAAACATTGGGGGATTGTTATTAGCTTTAAAGAACACAATTAACGTTTTTCATTCACAGTACATAGCAAAGTCCTCACTCCAATCGAGAAAGTTATTTGGTCTACTGACCAACGCAATCATAAATTCATTAAGATGT
This sequence comes from Macrobrachium nipponense, assembly GCF_015104395.2. NCBI lineage: Eukaryota > Metazoa > Arthropoda > Malacostraca > Decapoda > Palaemonidae > Macrobrachium > Macrobrachium nipponense. Next base: position 174,711,432 of record NC_087200.1, on the reverse strand, counting down.
GGCCTCCCGTCTCCCTATCACAGTATATAAAGCAATAAAACACCAATACACCTATGACTTGACAACAACATCTTATCAGTTTATTAAACACAGTTATCAGTGAGTGCCCTAGCATTTCCTCTAGATAAAAGATAATTTCAACCAGATTATTTCTCACTGAACAAAGACAATCTGACTCCGAGTTACTATACTTTATTAATGTGGCAAATAAATAAAAGTACTCTAGTTCACACACTTAAGGTAAGAAGTTTAGTGCGTGAAATCCAGTACTTCAAACCTTTCCTTCTTATCTCACAAAACTTATTTATTGCATCCTGCATCCTTTTAAAAAGTATAGATATTCTAATCTACATTGAATTTTTCTCCACATATATTAACCTAACGAGATTCAGGGCAAAATAGAAAAATCAGAAAGTAATTATTTCTAACATACAAACCTGAAGTTCTGTACATAAGGGTTTAGCTTGCGAGCACAATCTGGAACAGTCGAGTAACTTCCAGAGTGCATATGGAGTTAAATGGAGTGCATACCAAGAGGCCCATCCGCCTCTTGGTATGCACTCCATTTAACGCTCTGGTCCAAGTATCAGAGGGAGGGGTAGCTGAAGTGGGCCATTAATGTAAAAAACTTCAGGTTTGTTACGTTAGGAAAAATACAAATTACTTTAAAAATTTGTTCCTACACGAATACAAACCATTCTTTACATAGTTACTCATTGGTGGGAGGAGTCGGGGTACTCTCTGGACCGACTGGTTATGTCTACCCCCACCTGGAAAAATCTTCCTGGTCTGGATGAGCGGAGGAGGGAATCCTGCACCTTGAGCCTGTTGAACATATAGGATGTTAAAACTGTTAGACTAACTGGGCAAAAGTAATGGGTTTGCTCTCATTACCTTGGTAAAGGCTGAAAGAACCAGTAAATGTTGGAGACAGTAAAACTTGCTATTAAAAACCAATGGGTTTGTTTCATTGTTTATCCCTCTCTCCCCTAGTCAAGAAAAAGAGGGGGGGACATGTATCCAATCAATCTACAAAAATAAACATGATGGACAAAATACCACTGTCAAGCAACTCACCTGTAATCGTCGTCTGTCCAGCATATACCAACTTGCGACCTGACTCTCCGCCCTAACCAGGAGAAAGGTGAAAGAGAAAAGGGAGAACAGTCACTCATTCTCACACTTGCTTACTGAATACCTTAGACAAGAGACCAGTCACTCACACTCACTGAATACCTTAGACAAGATGCTACTTGTCCCTTTAGCATCAGTTTGTAAGGTAAACCCAAAAGAATTTTTTGCTCATGTAAATAGTAGAAAACCAATAAAAAATAGCATAGGTCCCCAACGAGACAATTGGGGGGAAATCTAGTGAACACAGACTTGGAAAAAGCAGAATTATTGAATACGTTTTTTACTAGTGATATCACGATTGAAGACTACCTAAATCCCTGAACCAGCTTTTAAATATGAAGAGGAAGAACCACTGGACAGAATAGTATTCACAGAAGAGGACATTTAAAACAAAACAAAGAACTAAACAAGTTCAAATCTATTGGCCTAGATGGGATTCATCCAAGAGAAATTAGAGTTAAATGAGGAAATAGTTCCTCGCCTATATAAACTCTTCAGAAAAAGTGCAGAACAAAGAAAGGCACCAAAAGGATGGAAACTAAGTAATGTACCCCCGGCTGGCAAATTATAGACCATTCTGTCTAACTTCGATCGTTTGTAAGATTTTCGAGTCCATAATTGCAGATCAAATTGTGGATCACATTGATAAAAAATAACTTTTTGTTAAACAGCCAACACGGTTTCAGACAAAACAGATCCAGCCTATCAGACCTCATGGCATTTTTTATATCATGCTTGGTATTTACAACAGCAGTAGAGCAATAGATATACAGTAGTGCCTCAGGTTACTAAATTAATCCGTTCAGAAACGGCCTTCATAACCTGATTTTTTCGTATCCAGAACTACGTTTTACATGTAAATTGCCTAATTCGTTCCAAGCCCGACAAAAACACCACAGTAAATTTTATAATAAAGCCAAATTGACCAATAAACTATGACATACAACAATTTCGACCATTCAATACCTAACCTAAGCGTTACTGTACCTGTAAATAATATAAATTTTCATAATAAAATTTATTATTTGGATACTTACCTATGGTTAAATTTAGCTATATCTCCCCGCCGATTAAGCGAGTCGGCATTAAAAAAAAAAAAAAAAACAAAAAAAAAAAAAAAAAAAAATCGAATGGCTGCCCGGATGACTGTCTAGTTTACTTATTCTCCACCAGGTGTTTCGAATGTTTTAGCTCTTGTCAGAATTCTCCTTGACAGCCCACTAAGTTGTGGGGAGGCTGGGTGCGTCTAATTTAACAGTAGGTAAGTATCCAAATAATAAATTTTATTATGAAAATTTATATTATTTGAGATGAATCTTACCTACTGTTAAATTTAGCTGATTCCCACATTACGAAGAGGATGGTGGGTAGTGCAGCTAGACAAAATTCCGCTCAGCCATTCGAGCTAAAGGTTTCTTATAAGAAACCCCAAACATTCTCATCTGATCTGGAATCCTTGGTGGATTTTACTACCACCAGAAGTTGGATTCCATTCAGGGAGAAAGGCTCTCATACGTATGCAGCAAAGAGTAGCCTTGCGGAGAAAACCGCTTCGATTCAGCCAGCATGAAACGCAAGCGGTATGATTGTTGGTTGGTTGGTTTTATAAAGTTTAGGTGTAACACCAAGCACTGGGGCAGCAAAGCCCATTCAGCGCTTACTGTATAACTATGAAATTATGTGTTATATCATATAAAGCAGGTTTATTTCTTTGAGATAAGTTACTATATTTTGGAGTGGGCCATTTTCTCCCAATAGTTCTTCAAGTGGTATATTATAAATGTTGTTGGATCTTCGTTTTCTTTCGAATTTACGGCATTCAGTTAGCAGATGACGGACTGTGACCAGAGTACGACAATGATCACAGTAAGGGGCCTGTCTTTCCTCGCCTTGCAACATCATGTATTTGTGCGTTAAGTATGTATATCCTATCCTTAATCTTGTTAATATGACATCTTCCCTTCTATGACATTGTTGTCTATTCCAAGATTTTACAGATGATTTAATATGCTTTAATTTATGATTTAATTCTTGCCATTCTTTTTCCCATTTTGATTGACAGTATTCATTTATTGTTGTTTTAATGTCATTGTAAGGTATTTGTATTTTTTTTATACTCCTTTTTTACTGCCTTTTTGGCTTCTTTATCCAACCTCTTCATTACCCTTTATGCCCACATGGGAAGGGACCCAACATAGTTTTATATTTATAGATTTCCGTTTTACTATTATATCTATCCACTCCCTTATTTCTTCAATTACGGGATGCAAAATTGTGTACTGTTTTAGCGCTTCTAAAGCACTGTAAGAATCCGTGTATATTACAAAGGTATAGTTTGCCTTTCCTACCATAAAGGTATGTTTTATAGCCTCTAATATAGCATTTATCTCTGCAGTGAATATCGAGCATATTTTTGGAATTTTTTCCATTATTTTTATATTTTTTGTTACTACAGCATAGCCTACACCCTCCTTCGACTTGGAGCCATCTGTATAAATAATAATGTCCCGTTTATGTTTTTCCTGGTGTGACAGAAATTCTCTCCTTAATTGTGCATCTGTTACCTTCTTATTAAATGATTTTTCACAGATTTCTATTTTAGCATGTCTCCACGGAGGTATTTTAGGAGTGGTTATTTTTTATATGCTACTTGTTCCTAATTTTAGATGTTCTATATCAGGTTTTAATCTATTCTCCAATGGTTTAGAGGCTCTTGGTTTATTGTCATAATTATTTATGTTTTTCATATATTTGGTGTTTGGATTATCATTAAGGTTATTTATTTTAGCTATATATTTTAATCCTATTTCTTCTCTTCGTACTTTCATGGGATCTATTCCTGCACCTACATACAGACTTTCCACGGGGGAAGTTCTGTAAGCTCCAGTGCATAGTCTAATACCCATGTTATGTATGACATCTAGTTTTGTTAATAGGGTTTTAGAAGCATTACCATATACTTGACATGCATAATCAAGTTTACTTAGACAAATAGCCTTATATGCTTTTATCAGAGAGGTTCTATCAGCACCCCAGCCATTATGCACAATTACTTTTACCAGCAAACTTTAGATAGGTGATAAAATACGGGTGCAAAAGTGAAAAATTTATATGTACTATTTGTTCAGCAATATTAAAATAAGGGCGATTACATGAATAGTCTCTCTCTCTCTCTCTCTCTCTCTCGCGTAATGTAATTCAAGGGACGATCACTGAACGCAGAGAAATTCTTATTCATTGTTGTTTCCCCTCTTTTAATGATATTCTCTCTCTCTCTCTCTCTCTCTTAAAGTAAGTGAAGGGACGATCAATGAACGTAAAGAAGTTCGTATTCATTATTGTTTACCCTCTTTTAATGATTCTCTCTCTCTCTCTCTCTCTCTCTCTCTCAATGTAAGTCAAGTAACGAAGATGGTGATGGGATTATCGGATTACTTAGCTCTCAAATCACAAATTATCTCCTCTCTCTTTCTCTCTCTCATTCTTTGATAGCAAGATAAAATTATAAAATTGTAGTGCATTAATGTCGTTAAATGGCTCTCTCTCTCTCTCTCTCTTGTCGGTGACTTTCATTTAACGGAACAGGGATCTTGATTGGTTCGTTTCTTTGTCAATTACTTTGCACGGTGATACGAATAATAAAGTATCTTTCTTTTCATTATGGTACTGCAAAGACGCAACTTGTATGTCAGTGCGTTATGGCTACTGATAAATGCTCTTATGATCCTGTGTCTTCCAAAAAAAGAGTAGAAAGTAGGAACTTGTCAGTTTCCTTTTTATTATGTCCATTGGCAGGATCGAACTTCCGAAGCAACATTACCGGGCAGTACTTCTTCAACGTTATTTTGTGCACTGGCAGTCCCATTGGATTTAAGTTATTCAAAAAATCTTGCGGATATTGATGATAATTTTCATCTTCTAATGTGTCCGAGCTGAAATATTCGCGACTTTCTCCGAGAAAGTTGTACAGAAATTATGTATGAAAAATTGTAAAGTAACTAAGTCTACGGGAATAAACAGCCTCGTTTCACGGCCAGAAACAGATCCGTTTCAGGGAATCCCTTCTCACCCCCACCCCCTACAAAGGAGGGGGGTAGGTTGGATGAAACCCCATTACAGACCATCTTATGGGTCCCCACCATAACCCTGCCAAGTTTCATGCCCATCTGACCAGCCGTTTGGCCGTTATTGAATGACAGACAGACAGACATTATGCCCATTATAGTATGATTATATTTAAGGATTTTCTCACTTTTATCGCCAGTTGTTCTATATGTTCTTTAAATGTAAGTTTTTTATCAAGTATTATACCGAGGAATTTTATCTGATCATCATATTCAATTATATCATTATTTATGAATAAAGTAGGAATTAATTCCTGTTTTCTTGATCTTGTAAATCTGACTGCTTTTGTTTTTTGCGGTGAAAATTTAAAACCCTTGTTATCGGCCCATTTTTTTACCCTATTTATGGCTGCTTGCAATCTGTTGTTTATGTCCAGCGCTTTTTCACCACTACTATATATGACGAAGTCATCTACAAAAAGGGATCCTTGGACTCCTGGTGGGATCATTTCCATTATCTCATTTATTGCTATTGCAAACAATGCCACGCTTAGTAAATTACCTTGGGGGATTCCTTCCTCCTGGATAAATGATTCAGAGATTTCTCCCCCCACTTTGACTTTTATATATCTTTCTGATAGGAATTCCCTAATATATTCATATAAATTCCATCCTATTCCCCATTCTATCAATTCTTTTTAAAAACCCTCCCCTCCAGGTGGTATCATATGCTTTCTCTAAATAAAAAAAAAATACTCCTATTGTTTGTTTTTTACCAAACCCTGCATTTTGCATCTCTCTTGTAATCATTAAGAGGGTATCTATGGTACTTTTATTTTTTCTGAATCCAAACTGTCTGTTTGACAATAGCTGTTTGCTTTCTAATACCCATTAATCTGTTATTCACCACTTTTTCAAATATCTTGCTTAGACAACTAGTAAGGGCTATTGGCCTATAGTTGGTTGGTGACTCTGGGTCTTTCCTGGTTTTAAGCCTGGTATGATTAAAGATTCTTTCCAGGTTTTAGGCATGCTGTGAGAACGCCATAATTCGTTTAAAATTTCTAAGAAAAAGGTTTTGCTTTCATCTGGTAAATTTTTTATCATTTCATATCTAATATTGTCTTCCCCTGGAGCTGTTGGACTTGCAAGTTTCTGGACATTTTCCAGTTCTTCCATGGTGAAAGGAAGATTATAGATTTCCTGATTATTAGATTTTATTGGTATTGGGACATAATTTTTAATTGGAATTTCTTTGAATAATTTGAGATACTCGATGTTTTGGCGAAGCATTTACCCAGTTCATTTGCTACTAGTTTGGGGTTTGAAATATAGTTGTTTTCTACTTTTAATATAGGTAATGGGTCTGGCCGATATCTACCCTGCAGTTTATTTATTTTTTTCCAGATTTCTTTGTCTGAGTTTTAGGATTTATATTATTAATATATTTTTTTCCATTAATTTCTTTTGGCTATTTTGAATATTCTTTTCTGCTTTGCTTTAGCTCTTAAATGTGCAATTCTATTGGCATCACATTTAAGTCTCAGATATCGTCTAAAGCATGTTCTCGTTATCTTCCTTGCTGCTTTACATTCTTCATTCCATCAGGGTACCAGTGGTCTAGTCGGGTTGCCTGAGGTAACTGGAATGATTTCATTTGCTTTATCATCTATTGTTTTTACTAGATGTTCATAAGCATCTATGTGGTTTGTAAAGTCTGATAGTTTTTTGTTAATTACCGTTTTCTCTTTATATAAATTCCAATTTGCTTCCTCAATTTTCCTCTTCGGTATATATGCTATATTAGTATTACTTGTCAACTCAATTTGTATTGGCCAGTGGTCACTCCCAAATAAATTATTATTTACTTTCCAACTAAAATCTGTGGCAATTTCTGGGGAACATAAAGGGATGTCTATTGCAGATGTGGTATTATGATAAACATCAAATCTTCTTGGAGAACCATCATTTAAAATAATCAAATTGTTGTTATCTATAAAATCTAGGAGAGTATTTCCTCTCCTGTCAGATGATGTACTTCCCCACATGGGATGTTTGGCGTTAAAATCACCTACTAATAAGTAAGGTTTTGGTAATTGTTCTATTAGATTTTCTAAATCTTCCACTTGTAATGGTCTATTATTTCCAAGATGATCTATTAAGCGACTTTCTAAAGACGGTTCCATATATATTGAGCATATGGTTATTTTTTTTCCAGGAATACTTGAACTGCACATGCCTGTATTACTGAGTTAATCCTAACAGGTTGGCATTTGATTGAAGAATGGGTTATAATTGCAGTTCCTCCTTGGCTGTTGTCATTAAAAATTTGTGTTGATTTCCCCACATTATAATTTATGCCAGCATTGAGAACATTGTTACCTATTTTAGTTTCCTGTAAGCAAATGATATTTGCATTACATTCTCTAATTAATGATTTCAAGTTTTCATTATTTGATACGTATCCTCTAATATTCCACTGTAAAATAGACATTTTAAGAAGGTTTTGGGTTTTGTTTTAATATCTTTATTTGTTTTCCTGAACTTTGAATTTTATTGAAGTTGTATAATTTTGCTGTACTTTGTTCTTCTTTTGGTGGGTGATGTATTTCTGCTATTGTTTTCTTTATTGACTGAAGAGTCTCAGATGTTCTGTTTATTAGAGGTGCATTTAAATGGCTTTTGATCTTGGGTTCTATTTCAATACTTTCTTCAATTTTATCTGATATTTCAACTTTCTCTTTTATTTGGGTTTCTCTTTTTTCATTTTTTGTTTGCAAGCAATTTTCGTTGACTTTGTCTTGTCCGTATTCTTTTTTTTTTTTTCATATAGATTTTTGGTCCTTAACGATTGTATGAATTTTGTTTTTTGGATTTGGGTGGGGTTGTTTCAAGTAGTCTTTTTTTTTGTCTTTTGACTTAGCTCTTGTATTTTTCTTGTCCTCCAAATTTATCATGTCTTCATGCATTTCTGGTGTTGGTAATATATTATATAAATTTGTGTTACTTATATGTTCTGCAGCTTCTGAGCTTGATTTTTGGGCCTTTATATTATGAGTATTTTCTGTTTGATTTATACTGTCTTGTAAACCTCTTACTTTTAGTTCTATCTTAAGTTTCTCTTATTGACATTCCACTTCTTTCTTGTAAGATTTTTTATTCAGTATTGTATAAGTAATATGCGCATTCCTTTGATCTAGAGTGGTGATTCTGACCACAATTTATGCAAATTGGGTTTTCACAGTCCCATTTTGTTGTGTGGTTGTATGATCCACAACATGCACATCTTGGAGGTTCTCTACAATTTTTATTTGAATGGCCATATTTACTACATGATTTGCACTGTAGTGGTTTAGGGAAATATGGTCTTAACTCTCTCGTCTGCCCTAATACTGTAATAGTTAAAGGGAGTTCGTTTCCTTCAAATTTCAATTTAGCTATTTGTATATTTATTTTTTAATTTTTTCTACTTAGGATATCATAAATGTCACAATCTTTAATGTTTTTATATCTTTTCTTAAGCGAGTCCATCAAAATATTTTTATCTATTAATTCGTCGTCATTAGTCGGCAGGATTATAGTACCACAAATAATATTAAGTTTATTATGCTTGGTAACTTTTATTTTTGTGTTATCTATGTTCGTAATTTGTAAGTAATTTTCTGATTGGGCTTTAGTAGTGGTTTCACTATCCATGTATTTGTTTGTGTTTGACCGAAATTTGATGTTTTCTGTTGGGTATCTGGTCAGTAAATAATTTTCTAATTTTAAATTTTAAATTTTGTTTTCACTTTCTATTGTCAAAAATCTTGTCCAACTGTCCTTTCCAAAAAGGGATTCAAATAAAGCTAGAGAAGGGCTAGGCTTTAATTTTCTTTTGACAAATCTTTTTGGTCTAATAAAAGGCTCCATAGTTGCTATATTTTGGATTGAAGTGTCCAAAAGGGTGTCCTTGTTCGTTTCCAGGGTCAGATGGTTATCTAGTGTCACGGGGTCACATTTTCCGGGGGACTGAGTTCCATAGTCCTTTTTATTTTGAAATTACAAAGAAACCAACTGCAAGTCATGGAAAATACTGGGTCTCCTCTCAAAGACTTCCCCTTCACCAAAGACACATAGCAGAGACCAACTCCCATTTGTCCACTCCCTACCCTACCCCGAAGGGATGGCTCCATCATAACATGATTGGCTCAAGTGTAAGCAAAACCCGCTTGATAGGACCGAGGGCACAGCTAGTATGCAATCATCCCCAATCATGTTATCTTAGAGGGCAATCCGGATAAATTGCCGAGAGTCCTACCCTGGAGATTATACCTCCCCGGATTCCGTAGGCAAGTCCCCACAGGTAGTCCCGCCCCAATAAATATTGATGTAGAATCACATCAATATCCTCAGGGTCCAAACATATTCGAGTGGCGGACCAAACCACTATAGTCCCTGCCATTTGGATCACGGTAAAGCCTAAGTTCAGAGACCCAGCTCCTACCTAACCTGCACGAGGGTTTTAGTGAAGAGAAGGAGGACAGCTAGGGGGAGCAACTGAGTGATAGAAAGTAAGAGATTGGAAGATGATCAAGTAAGAGAAAAATTGAGAAGTTTAGATTCAAACTAGGAGATAATTCTCTAATTTCAAAAGCCCTCTTGCCCGCTACGCAGTTTCAACCACAGGTTGGAAATGCGTAACTCCATCAAGGCAGTCTCAACTTAAGAGGGGCAAGCGGTACGAGGGACCCCTGTGCCTGGGTCCAAAAGCCCTATCAAACGAGAGTCACTTAAAATGAATACCTTTACAATATAAAGGTACGCTCCTATACAAAATTTGTACCTTCACGCTCCCCAAAATATTAAAACCCCGGGATTTAAACAAAATAGCCTAAAGAATTGTTCTTTTTCGGTTCAGGAAAAGACTACCCACTACTAGTAGCGGATTAAGGGCTTTACTGTTTTCAAACACAATTCTGTATACTTAAGGTAATGATCACGCAAAAACTTAATTGCACTTCTAATGTGACACATCAATCCTATTCTGGAGCGACAAATTGACTTAACACTAAATTAAGTTGCAACTGCTGCTCACATTATGAAGTTTAACTTCAATAAGGTAGAAGATATGGAGCTAGTTCTCATACACTAGCCTATCCATTATGTCACAGAGGACCTTGTGTCCCTTGACAAAGTTTCTAAAAATCATAACACAAAAGCTTAGCTTTGCCTCTTCCAGGCTTAACCTTCACAAATACATTCTAGATTTTCTAAAACCACCAAACAAAAGTTAACTTTGCCTTAAGTTTAACCATTGGCAAAGGCATTATAAGATTCTAAAAATCCCAACACAAAAGGTTAACTTCGCCTCTTCCAGGCTTAACCTTCACAAATACATTCAAGGTTTTCTAAAACCACAAAACAAAAGGTTGATTTTTGCCTCTTCCAGGCTAACCTTTGACCACATCTGTTTTTCTTAAAACCACAAAACCAAAGGTTAATTTTGCCTCTTCCAGCATTTACCTTTGACAAAGATGTTCAAGGTCTCTCAAAGGATGATAAAAATTTTCTAGGTCTAACCTTTAAATTTAAATGCCCAACAGGATAGAGAAGTTTCCTCTTCCCCCCCCCCCCCCCCCCCCCCCCCCAAGGGGTTAGATTGGAATTCTTACAGGGAACTGTAAAGCATAGCCTTAACATCACCCTCAGCTCTAAGGCAGAAAGCTAAAATAGCATTCCCTTACACCAGCTTAAAGAAGGGTGCTGACAGCAAATTTACTTATTAACCACTGCTAAATAAAAGGTTTTACAGTAAATTCAGATAAAGTTTAGACCCGCATCTAAACTCCAGAGAGAGACTGATATAGAGATGACGGGGCTTCAATCTCAACACCTTACAGTGCTGGTCCTCAGCAAGATCTAAAAGTACTTGATGCAATACTGAGGAAAGTATGTATGGAACGATAACTTTGGAAGTAGACAGTGAAAAGTCTTATCTCCTTTAAACAGAAAACATTGACGTCTACAAGGTTCCAGGTGCTGAAAATTCCTCCAGAATGGTACCCTCAGCAACACACAGACCACTGCTTCTGACCCCAGGCCATGGCAGTTTTAAATTAAGGACAGATCCTATGATAACTTGAAAATCTTATTATTGGGAGGGGACATTCTAACCTCTCCATGCAGTTAAGGAGATGCCTACGTCAATGGAACTGTATGGAATTGTGTAGTAGAGTTGATTTCTTCTCAACGGAAGAATGAGACATCTACCAAAAGCATTGGAAATTCTGAAAAGTTTTGCCCTGAGGTTATAAGGGCTCTACAGGAGACTAAGCAATTCTTGAACATGAAATTGCTCAATAGAATTCAGAGTAGATAGAAGGGGCAGACCTATGCGTCTGAATTAGGCAAAATTTAAGGAAACATCCACTGCTCAAGCCTGAGGGCCAACAAAGTAGTAGTAATCATTCGGCTGTCCCTGTTCATTTACATGCTAGGAAGCTAAATGAGTGTTCCTTAAATCCACCCAAGTGCAAAACTTATGTATGTCAGGGCCCTTGTGGGCAGTTGTTCTTCCTGAATCCCCAAATGCTAAAACACTCTCCTTCCACAGAATGGATGATCAAACCAATATGTTGTTTCATTTCACTCAAAGCAGCAAACTTCCCACAAAGACTTTGTTTCTGACCGGGAATAAACCTGCTAAACATCCTGATGTCTTTCCACTGCCCTGACATCTAAAAAGTTTTACCAGGTGTAGCTGACCATTCTATGTTGCATGACAGAGGGAAAAGACCAAAACTTGGACTTAGGTTTAAGAACCAAATGGACGATTCCTGGTTAAAGTGTCCCTCCTACAGTCCTGGAGCCAAAGTTGGTTCTGGATTACTTACAAATTTAATGAAAGTTATTTGTAAGTCGTAATTCTTACGCTGAAACCACACATTAATTGAGCATGATTATCTGAAAATAACCCATAAGGCCATGTTTCCTAATGAGGAAAAGCCCTTACCATATAGGCAGTTTCTTTCCGGTCTAAAATCTTCAAGCAGCACATGCTTATTCATCTTGAACGACAAGCATGCATAATTAAATATCGTCCCCACATCACTAGATAAGAACGGGGATATAAAGAATTAACAATATAGTGCATAGAAATTGGGCCAGAAGAAGCAACAGGTCCTTGGTCTTTGGAATACTGTTGACAGAGTGGGCTAACTTGAATAACTGATTCAGTAGAAGTGTCTTGCTCCTAAAGTCGACACCATCTACCAATGGGCAACAAGTACCTGACATAACTTATAGAGGGCTGCACCCAAACAAAGTGCACAGAACAGCAATACCTTCTCGTAAAAACCCTTTGAAGGAACTTGCATGACTGTGGATGTATGGTAAGTGGAATGAATACATTCTGCATGTGTACCAAAAGTCTGACCATTCTTTGGAAAGGCACTAAAACCATTCTAGAAAACCAACAAGTATATGGGCAGACACTTACTGTTATTCAGTCTCCAAATGTCCAAGAATATCTCCAATTACTTATGGGTGCCTTCCTAAAGAATTACCCTTGGACCATCATTCCCTCTATATACAATCTCCACTAAAACAGACTTAAGAGAGATCTCTGATGAAGACAAGGGAAGCTATAAGAAGGGGAATAAACCAGTGGAGGACAATCACAAAGAATCACAACTGCCCTTCACCGTCTCCACCATATATGTAAGAGTTACATAATAAAAATATGGAATGTTATTCCATATATATAAAAGACTAAAACTAAAGAGGTCAACCAGATTGCATGCAGGAATGTGATCAGACCAGAGACGCTAAGATGACGTATACAATAAAGTAGGCTAAGTTCACATGCCGTCACCTGTGGTCATTCATTTGTTTTGAAACATTAGTCCAAGCTTCCTGCTTGAGACAACTACCGCGACCTATAATTCAAACGGCCTACGTGATTTCTAATGTGTCTCATTTTGTATGTATGTTCATATGTTCGAGCTACTGTCTGCTTCCTTTATGACTTGTAACCGAGATGGTAAACAGAACAGAATTAGCCATCCTCATTGGGAGAAGCGATCAAGCCATCGTCATTGGCAGACCTGTACAACCCTGTCTGATATTCATCATGTAATCTCAGAAGAATATATGTATTTTTATACTTCGTGTTTTCTACTAGAACCTCACATCAGAAAGAAGATACTTACTTCGTTCGTTATCATGAAACCCCAAGACACTCCAATGAGTATGGAAGTGCATAACCAATCGACTTAGCGTAAGATTATCGCAAGTCTAAAATTACCTCATAGGGCGCCTTATTATACAAGGCAAAAGCCCTAATATATAACATACTGGTCCCAAGTCTCTCCATGTTAGGAGGCTGCAACTGTCCATATCCCAGAACCTGAATCTGCACTTATCCCTGAACGGTATAAAATAAGACTACCAACAGATAATCCCGAACTGCATAATCAGACAGGAAGCAAAAGCGTTCTCACTTCCAAACAGAGTGAGTATAAGCATGAGGACATTACCCTGCAGCATCAGAAATGAGTTATGTACTTGTTTTAGTTACTTGTTTCCTCGCTAAAAACTCCTGCTGGGTTGGCATCTCCACCTCTCTAAGAACTCGCAGAGACAAGACAACATAAATAGAAGATAATAACTCAAGTTAGGCTGAAAATCCATCAGCATGTCTGTCTGTCTCGAGTTCATTTTCCCACAGGAAAGAGAAAGAAAACGAACCTCCTATTAAAGACGGTTAAAGGACCAATAAGCGTTGTACAGCAAAAGGCGGCCTTCGGCTCTCCGCGACTTTAAGAGACAAGATGACAAGCCAAGGCAGACACAAAGGGAGATAGTGTCCGAGGACAAGAAAAGTCACGAAATGCTCTCAAATTGAAGAAAGCGTTGGTTCTCTTCTCCAATATTTAGTGAGCGCCAAAATACGCTTGCCAAAATACCTAAGGCAATCAAGATATATTCTCTATGTGGCCTCTATCCTCAACAAAATGAGAATACAAGAAGGCGTAATGTGGCAACAAACGCCGACCGGCCCAAAACGAGTTCCTCCAATTCCATACAAACTCTTCTTCCGTCAGCGGGCGACGGAAGGAGACAGCTGCCGACAGGAGGTAAACAAAGAGCTTAAAGGATTGCTCTTTCTCCGCAACCCTTGGCGACAAAAAGTGACACTTATCAATGAGAGGTGACAGTAGCTAAGTGCTGTAACGAATCCACCACGACTCAATGAGAGCAAGACCGTTTAAGCGACTCGAGACTCGGCCAAGTTCCCACTCCGCACGATTCAACTGCGTTCACACGAGTCAACAATGTCCACAGCAGGGTTCCCATATGTATCAGACCAAATTATTGTACCATATCTCTTCAAATTATCGTATTTGATTAATAATCGTTTATCGTACAGAGGGTCAAATTATCGTACGTCTGGGAACCCTGGTCTGCAGTCCGCACGAGTCGACAGAGGGAGAGAGAGAACGAGGCGCCAAAAGTGGGAGGCAGTGGGAGAGGAATTACAACAACGCTCCCGCCTCATCCGAAAGCGATCGTACATAATTGAAAGCATTCCTATATGAAACTAAGTTAGAAATCTCTGAAGCTAGAATATCTAATTTGGCGAGAACTACAGGTACTACAGACAGTGTGGACTTGAAAGAGAAACATTAATCGAGGCAGTAGTAAGAGATTTGCCGATAGCCGAAGAGGAAGCATGCAAAGAACAAACACAAGCATTACAAAGAAAAAGAAATATGCTAGCATTCAAGAATTTAGAATAACCAAAACCTGAAAGATAAACAGTCGACAGAGTCGACATATCTAAACGTGTAAAGCTCGCTACAGATACATTATCATCTCAATAAAATGTCTACACCTATATCATATATTATTAAGCCTATGCATGCTAACACCTCAAACTAGGTGTTGAAGACAACAGAATGTGCCTACGGAGTGAGCATTAACGCTTACCGAAACGATCCTTATGTGAACTCTTTAACGGCGAACGCTTTAAACAAGATTCAGACCATGAAAAGGGCGAAGTAGGTATTGGAGGGCACAGAATCCCATCGTCCCGAGAACCGACCCGGTTCCCTGGCAGCGGACGTTTCCAACTGTCGCAGGGCAGTCCTAGGCTCGGCCTACGTACAGACGAGGGCACCAACACCTTACTTCTAACAGGGAACGCAAAAATGAGCGCACACTGGAGGGATTCAGAACGTTCCCATCACGAACTAAGTTCAAATTGTATTAGAACTAAAAATAGGTTAATGTTCTAACTTCTCATTATGCTTTTCCTGAACCGAATGAGGAGTAGAAGGCGGAGCTACAATGGAAGTCAATACTAGCCTACTAAAATGCCTAGGCATAAATTTCTCAGAACAATTCCCTACATTCTTCATATCTAATAGTTCCAAAATCACACCCTGTACCCCTGCCAGTACAAAGGAATGTTGATAAACATGAAGTTTTTATGTTAAAACAAAGTTTAATGTATACTTACCTGGCAGGTATATATATAGCTATATTCTCTGTTCCACCTGGCAGAAATTTTCAAAACTTGCGGCAAACGCTAGTAACCTATTAGTAGTTCAGGCAACCACCACCCCGTTACCGTGGCGCTAGCGCTAGGAACCATTCCCAATTGGGCCAGATTTTCTCTGAACCCTGTCTCCTGAGGGGAGGAGGGTGGGCATTAAATTAAATATACCTGCCAGGTAAGTATACAATAAACTTTGTTTTAACATAAAAACTTCATTTTAATGTATGACACTTACCTGGCAGGTATATATATAGCTGATTGACACATTTGGAGGTGGGTCAAAGACAGCAACATTATTAGAGTATAAAATATTATTAAAATATTATTAAAACTCTAGGTTCCTTACCTGCTAAGGTAGCTGACTTCATAGGTCCTGCCTCTAAGCCTGCTTAAACCTTAGGAGCTCTCAACAAGGAAGTGTCCTGTATGTTGAAGAAGCTAAGACTGGAAACTGACTGGAATCGTGACCAATGTGTTGACAGAACCGTACAGCCCTCTTATGCCACGGCATTCAAGCTAGTAATAGATCATTTACCTGAACTACACACACACCACACCAAGATAATACTAACAAGACTGATAAAAGTACACAACACTTTTCTCAGACGACCAAAAAACACAAACACCATCACCTAATAAAATCAACTAGCTTAAAAGAAGGTTATGGGGTAGTAACTCCTTTGCCCAATACTGTACCAGAGGACACGTATGGACCTAGCGTCTGACAATTATCAAAGGTTGTCTGAATATCCCCAAGATAATGAGACGCAAATATTGAATTAGTTCTCCAATATGTGGATTCAATAATTTCTTTGAGGGCTAAATTCTTTTTAAAAGCCAATGAAGTCGCAACTGCCCTGACTTCATGAGCCTTCACTTTCAAAATACCAAAGCTCTGCTCTTGACACAACATGTGAGCTTCTCTAATCAACTCTCTCATGAAGAAGGCTAGAGCGTTCTTCGTCATGGGTCTACTGGGGTCTTTAACTGAACACCAAAGAGCATCAGAATTCCCTCTGATCTCTCTTGTTCTTTCCATATAAAATCGCAATGCTCTCACTGGGCAGAGAACTCTTTCTTGCTCATGACCCACTAACTCAGAAAGACCCAAAACTTCAAAGGATCTTGGCCAAGGATTAGCCGGATTCTCATTCTTGGCCAAGAAACCTTCCTGGAATGAACACACTGCGTTGCCATGTCTCCATCCCACCTTCTTCGATATGGCCTGAAGCTCACTAGCTCTTTTAGCCGTTGCCAAAGCGACTAAAAAGATAGCAACATCTCTCAGAGAGGATTTCTCTAAGGGCTCGAATTTGCTAGAAGTTAAATACTTCAAGACAACATCGAGGTTCCAAGCAGGTGGCCTGCATTGGGGTTGTTTCTTGGTACCAAATGACCTAATCAGATCTCTAAGGTCTAAGTTATTAGATATGTCTAGATCTCTGTGTCTAAACACTGAGGTTAGCATACAAAATTTTATAGCCTTTGATTGTAGAAACTGACAATCCTAAATCCTTCCTCAAGTATAGAAGGAAGTCTGCGATTTGGGTCACAGAGGTACTTGGATGCAAGAACACTTTCCTGTTCTTACACCACTTCCGAGGAAATTCTCCCACTTCGACTGATATACTGTAATTGTGGAGGTTCTTCTGGCTCTAGCCACTGCACTGGCCACCTCTCTAGAATATCCCCTCGCTCTGACAAGACTTTCGATAGTCTGAACGCAGTCAGACCCAGAGCGAGGGTATTCTTGTGAAACCTGTCGAAGTGGGGTTGTCTGAGTAAATCTACTCTTAGAGGAAGAGTTCTTGGCGTATCTATTGTCCATTCCAGTACCTCTGTGAACCAACTTTGGGCCGGCCAAAACGGAGCTATTAAGGTCATCCTCGTTCCTTGGCTCTCCCTGAACTTCTTCATGACTTTCCCCAGTACTTTGAATGGAGGAAAAGCGTAAACATCTAAGTTTGTCCAATCCATCAGGAATGCGTCGACCGCCACTGCTTCCTGATCTGGAACCGGAGAGCAATAGGTTGGTAATCTTTTTGTTCTGGCCGTCGCAAAAAGATCTACTACCGGACGGCCCCACAACTTCCACAGGCTCTGGCAAACCTCCATGTGCAAAGTCCACTCCGTCGGGAGAAGTTGTTCTCTCCTGCTCAACAGGTCCGCACTCACATTTTTCTCCCCCTGTATAAACCTGGTGAGCAGCACAATGTTTTCCTCTTCCGCCCAAAGCAGAACTTCCTTTGCCAGCTTGTAGAGGGGAAAAGAATGAGTCCCTCCTTGTTTGCGGATGTATGCCAGAGCAGTTGTGTTGTCCGAGTTGATCTGTACTGTCTTGTCTCGAATCAACTCTCTGAAGTGCTTCAAGGCCAAGAAAATTGCCATCAGTTCCTTCCTGTTTATGTGCCAACTTGTTTCTTCCTTGCTCCAAAGTCCCGACACCTCTTGAGGGCCTAATGTCGCTCCCCAACCCGCGTCCGACTCGTCTGAATACAAGATGAGGTCTGGTCTCTTCTGTTGAAGCGACATCCCTCTTGCTAACCTGCCTGGAGTTAGCCACCACTTTAATTCCTCCTTCACTTCGGCAGGAATTAGAAACTGGAAGGAATCCGGTTGCAATTTTCTTGGCCATGAATCCTTCAGGAAAAACTGTAGAGGTCTCATGTGCAGTCTTCCCAAAGAAATGAACCTCTCTAGCGAAGAGAGTGTGCCCAGTAGACTCATCCACTCTCTTGCTGAGCATCGGTCTTTCTCTAGAAAGTCCTGCACCTTCCGAATGCATAGGGCTTGCCTTTAGGGGGACGGAAAAGCCCGAAAAGTCACTGACGATATCTGAAGCCCCAAATAAACTATCTGTTGTTGGGGATTCAATTGAGACTTTCCCATGTTTACCACAAGACCTAGGTCTTTTGCTAAGTTCAACGTTTGATTCAAGTCCTCCAGACATTGACTTCTTGATTGGGATCTTATCAACCAGTCGTCCAGGTAAAAAGACACTCTGATCCCTCTTCAGTGCAACCATCTCGCCACATTGGACATCATCCTCGTGAACACTTGGGGGGCTGTGCAAAGGCCGAAGCACAGGGCCTTAAACCGAGGACTTTGCAACCAGGAACAACCGGTTGTAAAATCCCGGAGATTCGTGATCCAGAACAGGTTCTATGGCTCCTTTCTCTAGCATGGAAGCTACTTGCTCCCACAGAGCCGTTTTCTTCACTAAATCGTTGTAATTTGCCCCGAGGGGGCTCTCGGAGATGTTGCGAGAGGAGGTCTCTTTAAGAAAGGAATCTTGTACCCTTCCCGAGCTACGTTGACAGCCCAGGGATCTGCCTTCATGTTCTGCCAAACTTCCCAAAAACCTTGAAATCTGGCTCCCACTGTCGTCTGGAGGACTGAGATCTCATTGTTTAGAGGTGGTCTTGGCTCCTCTTTTCGCGGGTACTCTCTTACCTCTAAAGGCGGGTCGAGCGAACGTTCTGCCTCGAAAGGGCTGTTGCGAAGGCCTTGATTCCTTTGGAGTTTTCTTAACCAACTTGGATGGTAAGAACTTCATAACTGAAGAAGAGAGAAGATCTTGAGTGGCCTTCTAAGAAAGGGAGAGAGCTATATCCCTAATCACCTCTGAAGGGAACAGTTGTTTCGAAAGGGGAGAGAACAGCAACTCCGATTTCTGAGAGTTTGAAACCCCTTTTGAAGCGAAAGAACACAACAGCGACCTCTTCTTCAGTACTCCTGCTGTGAACAAAGAAGCCAGTTCATTCGTTCCATCTCTCAGAGCCTTGTCCATGCAGGACATAATGCTCTTAGCCACCTCCATATCCTGCGAATCTTCTTCTTCTAGGGAGTTCGCCAGTGCTCCCAAAGACCAATCTAGAAAATTGAAGACTTCGAAAGTCCTAAAAATCCCTTTAAAAAGATGGTCAAACTCGGACGAAGTCCACCAGACCTTAGCAGACTGCAACGCCTGTCTGCGTGAGCTGTCCACTATACTGGAGAAGTTCCCCCTGGAGGAGGCAGGTACTCCCAGGCCTAGACTTTCTCCAGTAGCGTAACCATACTCCTGACTTCGATGCTAACTTAGCTGGTGGAAAAGCGAAAGAGTATTTCCCCGCTTCTTTCTTATCCTTCATCCAGTCATTCACATGTTGAAGGGCCTTCTTCGCCGAAATCGACAGAGTCATCTTAAGGAAAGAGGACTTCTTTGGAGTCTTAGTCTTGGAAAACTGAGATAAGGGAGATAAAGGAGCCGTTGGTTTAAATTCACCTTCAAAAATCGAAAGCAGACGTGAAGTCAGAATCTTGTAATCCGAAGACGGTTCCGTATTCTTCTCCTCAACAAAATCCAAATCCTCTTCTGCTGAAGAAATGTCTTGCAGATCACTGTCGTGTTGACGCTTCGCTGGCGGAATAACGTCCTGCCGCCTGCGTCCTGCGGCTAACGAAGAATCAGCGTCCTGCCGCCTATCGATGTCCTGCCGCCTGCGTCCTGCGTCCATCGTAGACACATCTGCTTCCTGCCGCCTGCGTCTTGCGTCCACAAGTGATTCCGAGTCCTGACGTTTGCGTCCTGCTTCTTCCGAAACCATCTTCTTCTTCCTGCGTTCTGCGTCCTGAAAAACCAAGCGATCGCCGTCCTCGTAGAGCCAGTGCGTCCTACATCCTCGGCGAACGCATCCTTGTCTTCGTCTTCTTAGAAGACTTAACGGGAAGGAAATCGTCCTTCCGCCTCGAAGATGCCTGCAAAGGAGCATCCCAAGACTTAACGAGAACTGCCAGCTTAGACTGCATTTCCCTTAAGAAACCCTTCATACTATCTTCCTGAATGGCAGAGGAAGAAGGAGGAGGATTATGAGAAGGACTGCGACGTAACGGAGAGCGATCTTGTACTCTACCGACGAGTAGAGACGACGGGGAAGACAAGCAAGAAGATGGAGGAGAGTTTCTCATCGAAATCCAAGAACGAGAAGGCCGTACTGAGTCCTCTTTAGAACGAAAGATCCTCTTCCTCTTGATCGGAACTGCGTCCCCGTCTTCCGAGGAGGACAAAACCTCCGGACTACTCCAAGCCTCACGATCTTGAGCATGTCTCTCGAGAGCGGTCGATGTCCTGAAAGTCCTCTTGAGGGGGCGAGACACAACTGCATACCGACGTTCCCGCTCAGATGTCGAACCATCCGAGGACGCACACTTCCCAGTTATGCCTTTTCTGCGGCGAACTGCAACAGCCTGGGAACTTGCAACAGGACTGTTCGAAGGGACGCCTGATCGCGATAAAACCTCTCTCGCCTCCCTTCGACTGTCGACATGCCTTCTCCCTTGGGTCTGGGAGCTTGACAGAGGTCTAGGTCTAGGAGCACGAGAGAGACGATCAGACGCCCCCTCCACTACACTTTCACTGACATCAAAAGCACTAACTTTATCCGTAAGTCGCTGTATCTGGTCGCCCATGGACGCAAGGGCAGAGAACACCTTAACAATCTGTGTATCGTTCGCCTCCTCCGATACAGCAGCGGGCGCAGGAGATACCTGGGGAGAAGGAACTACCAATTCTACGTTAGAAGGAGCTGGAGAGGAAACACATTCACTCCTCTTGCTAGAAGAATTCGACTTCTCACTACGAGAAACAGATCTCCTTACACGATCTTTCTCAAGCCTTTCAACATATTTCATAAATATCTTCCACTCCTTCTCTGATAAATTCTCACATTCAAAACACCTATTCTCCCAAGTACACGCATTCTCTCTACACTTCTTACAAATAGTATGAGGGTCGACCAAAGCCTTCGGCAACCTTACCTTACACCCCTCTTTTACACAAACTCTAAACATACTTCCAGTATCCGACATATTTAAAGAACAATCCAAAGCGAATGCCAAGCTAACGTTTCCAAGTACAATACCAAAAATCCATGAAAAGTCAGCAACGAGAATGAAAATCCTAGCAGGGAACCACCAACAATGTTGCCGGTTCAGCTGGCAGAGAAAATCTGGCCCAATTGGGAACGGTTCCTAGCGCTAGCGCCACGGTAACGGGGTGGTGGTTGCCTGAACTACTAATAGGTTACTAGCGTTTGCCGCGAGTTTTGAAAATTTCTGCCAGGTGGAACAGAGAATATAGCTATATATATACCTGCCAGGTAAGTGTCATACATTAAATTCCAATTTCACCATCCTGGTTACACCAAAACATTCCTACATAGCCTGATGTTGTTGGTTTTACTTCTGGTGGAAGATATCCTAGGAAAATGAAATTACAATACCGTAAGCAGGTGTAAAACAGCCAAACTTCATAGAATACCAACAATCGCCTAGCCACAACGGCGGCAAGGAGAATTCTGACAAGAGCTAAAACATTCGAAACACACCTGGTGGAGAACAGGTAAACTAGACAGTCATCCAGGCAGCCATTCAATTTTTTTTTTTTTTAATGCCGACTCGCCTAATCGGTGGGGAGATATAGCTAAATTTAACAGTAGGTAAGATTCATCTCAAATGAAGTGTATTAGTGTAAAGGGTACAAGAAATACTGTACGTACATGTACATACATATGTAGTAAATTGTGGAACCTTACCTTTCGAGTGAGGCAATGTCCGAAAGTGGCGACAGAGGAGGAGGACAAACGGCAGAAAACATGAACACTTAACTTTACGAAACATTAAAAAATGGCAGAAAACATTAACACTAAACTTTACGAAACACAATAATAAATGGCAGAAAACATTAATACTTAACTTTACAAAAAACATGAGATTAAATTTCTTTCTTTTGCCTTTGCCTGATCTTTTAATTTGTTTTTTTTCTTTTTTTACTTTTATTTTTTTTAAAAAATTTCAATTTCTTCACCACTTTCAACTTTCTGTTTTATCGTATCACTTGGACCTTCCTGTTTGCTTACTACTCCTGGTCTCTTTAAAAAATAACTATCCAAGGAAGATTGCTTCTGCCTGCTTTTAAAAATGTTCCTGAAATGACTCAGGCAAATGTCATCGAACTGAGCAAGCATACGACCTGTGTAAGCCTTTTCGGGGTGTCTTTTCTACAAATGATTGCACTTTATGAAAAGCAGCTAGAGCATCCTTAATTTCTGCCATTGTCATAGGGTCCTCCTTCTCCTCCTCGCCGCTGCTAGAGAACTCTTCTTGAACGACGTCATGTTGCATGGCCTCCAACTCCTTCAGGTCATCCGTCGTATGCTCCTCTTGGTGCTCCTGGATAAGGTCACTGATGTCGTCCTCATCGACAACCAGCCCCATGGACTTGCCAAGTGCAACGATCTCGTCAAGATCTGGTTGCAAAACTGTTTCAGGATCGTCAACTGTTTCTGAATCTGCTTCAGCTTCACCCACGTTGAATCCCTCGAAGTCTCGGGCGGATACGGCATCAGGCCAGAGTTTCCTCCATGAAGAATTCAAGGTTTGCCTCGAAACCTCCTGCCAAGCTTGATCGATGAGTCAGATGCATATGACGATATCGAAATGCTCCTTCCAAAATTCACGCAGGGTGAGGTTTGTGGTATCGATGATGTTGAAACATCTCTTGAAAAGATGTTTTATATACAGCTTCTTGAAGTTCGATATCACTTGCTGGTCCATGGGCTGGTGGAGAGGGGTGGTGTTAGGTGGAAGATAAAGAACCTTGATGAAAGAGTACTCCACTGGGATATCTTCCTCGAGGCCAGGAGGGTGAGCAGGGGCATTGTCCAACACCAGCAGACATTTCAGAGGGAGGTACTTCTCTTCCAAGAATTTCTTCACTGTCGGGTCGCAACACAGATTTACTCACTCAATGAGCAAGTCTCGTAACACAGGCTTTTGCATTAGCCCTCCACATCACCGGAAGCTTCTCCTTTAATCACTTTTTAGGCCTTGAAGGCTCGAGGAGTCTCGAAATGATAGACAAGTAGGGGCTTCATCTTACAATCCCCACTGGCATTAGAACAAAGTGCAAGTGTAAGCCTGTCTTTCATAGGCTTATGCCCAGGTAGCTTCTTCTCTTCCTCTGTGATGTATGTCCGACGAGGCATTTTTTTCCAAAAAAGGCCAGTCTCATCACAGTCGAAGACTTGCTGAGAACTGTAGCCTTCTTTGATTGTCATCTTGTAGAACGTCTTAATAAAGGCTTTGGCCACTTTAGCGTCCGAGCTGGCAGCCTATCCATGCCGCACCACCGAATGGATGCCTGTCCGTTTACGAAATTTATCAAACCAACCTCGAGAAGCCTTGAAGTCTGGGGCTGACTTCAATGTCCCTTCAGGACTTGAAATTAAATTTCTTTCTTTTGCCTTTTTCTGATTTTTCTTTTTTTTTCTTTTTTACTTAGCGTTTTTTTTTTAAATTTCAATTTCTTCACCACTTTCAATTTTCTGTTTTCGTATCACTTGGACCTTCCTGTTTGCTTACTACTACAGGTCTCTTTAAAAAATAACTATCCAAGGAAGATTGCTTCTGCCTGCTTTTAAAAATGTTCCTGAAACGACTCAGGCAAACGTCATCAAACTGCGCAAGTATACAACCTGTGTAAGCCTTTTCAGGGTGTCTCTTTTCTACAAATGATTGCACCTTATGAAAAGCAGCTAGAGCATCCTTAATTTCTGCCGTTGTCAAAGGGTCCTCCTCCTCGCCGCTGCTAGAGAACTCTTCTTGAACGACGTTATGTTGCATGGCCTCTAACTCCTTCAGGTCATCTGTCGTAAGCTCCTCTTGATGCTCCTGGAGAAGGTCATTGATGTTGTCCTCGTCGACGACCAGTCCAATGGACTTACCGAGTGCAACGATCTCATCAAGATCTGGTTGCGAAACAGTTTCAGAGTAGGGTTGAATAGACAAGGTTGACAGTTTTCACAATTTTATTACAAAAATAATCTATTCAAGTTGAAAAAATAGACAGTTCCCATATATTCACCAAAGGGGTCCCAATACAAGAACTA
The DNA here is from genome assembly GCF_015104395.2 of Macrobrachium nipponense. NCBI lineage: Eukaryota > Metazoa > Arthropoda > Malacostraca > Decapoda > Palaemonidae > Macrobrachium > Macrobrachium nipponense. Next base: position 174,686,761 of record NC_087200.1, on the reverse strand, counting down.
ACACATCTAAAGTGATAATGACCAAGTCATTTCAAATATGAAACAGATGCACCTCAATAAATCTATCTTAAGCACATATCTTAAAACTATTAACGAGCTTGATCAGAGGAGAGTGTTGCAATCACCTTACTTTACTGAGCTGCGCCCTGGGGAAGAATGTTCTTCGTAGGGGGTGCTGGCCCACTTTACAATTTGGTGATGCACATCTATGTTATCATCATGAATTCAAAATGACAAATCTATATTGCAATCAAGGGTCAATTGAAGTTTCATTGATTAAATTCAATTTCTACGCATTCTCCCGGATTCGCTATAATTTCTGCGTTTTCACCTTGGGCGGTTCTTTTGTTTCTTATACTGAATACATCAGAAAAATTTTGATTCATTATTTACAGAAAGGTTATCTTTTATTAGTTTAATTCATCGGTGGTGCGGCATGGGGAGGCGGCCAGCTCGGACACGAAAGCAGCCGAAGCCTTTAAAAAGACATTCGACGAGATGATGATTAAGGAAGGCTACAGTTCTCAGCAAGTCTTCGACTGTGATGAGACTGGCCTTTTTTGGAAAAAAAATGCCTTGTTGGACGTACATCACGCAGGAAGAGAAGAAGCTACCTGGGCATAAGCCTATGAAAGACAGGCTTACGCTCGCACTTTGTTCCAACGCCAGTGGGGATTGCAAGGTGAAGCCCCTACTTATCTATCATTCCGAGACTCCTCGAGCCTTCAAGGCCCACAAAATGCTTAAGTAGAAGCTTCCAGTGATGTGGAGGGCTAATGTGAAAGCCTGGGTAACGAGGTTTTTGTTCAACGAGTGGGTAAATCTGTGTTTCAGCCCGACAGTGAAGAAATTCTTGGAGAAGAAGCGCCTCCCTCTGAAATGCCTGCTGGTGTTGGACAATGCCCCTGCTCACCCTCCTGGCCTCGAGGAAGATATCCTAGCAGAGTATTCCTTCATCAAGGTTCTTTATCTTCTGCCTAACACCACCCCTCTCCACCAGCCCATGGACCAGCAAGTGATATCGAACTTCAAGAAGCTGTATACGAAACATCTTTTCAAGAGATGTTTCGACATCACCGATACCACAAACCACACCCTGCGTGAATTTTGGAAGGAGCATTTCGATATCGTAATATGCATCCGACTCATCGATCAAGCTTGGCAGGAGGTTTCGAGGCAAATCTTGAATTCCTCGTGGAGGAAACTCTGGCCTGATGCCGTATCCGCCCGAGACTTCGAGGGATTCAACGTGGGCGAAGCTGGTGCTGCAGATTAGAAACAGTTGACGATCCCTGAAACTGTTTTGCAACCAGATCTTGACGAGATCGTTGCACTTGGCAAGTCCATGGGGCTGGTCGTCGACAAGGACGACATCAATGACCTCGAGGAGCACCAAGAGAAGCTTACGACAGATGACCAGAAGGAGTTGGAGGCCATGCAACATAACAACGTTCAAGAGGAGTTCTCTAGCAGCGGCAAGGAGGAGGACGAGGACTCTATGACAACGGCAGAAATTAAGGATGCTCTAGCTGCTTTTCATAAAGTGCAATCATTTGTAGAAAAGACACCCCGAAAAGGCTTACACAGGTTGTATGCTTGCACAGTTCGATGACGTTTGCCCGAGTCATTTCAGGAACATTGTTAAAAGTACACAGAAGCAATCCTCCTTGGATAGTTATTTTTTAAAGAGGCCTTTAGTAGGAGTAGTAAGCAAAAAGGAAGAACCAAGTGATACTAAAAAACAAAGTTGAAAGTGGTGAAGAAGTCGAAATTTTGTACAAAGGAAAAAAATGTAAAGTATAAAAAGGTAAAAAAAAATGTAAAAATAAGACAACAAAAAAAAATTTAATTTTAAGTTTTTTGTAAAGTTAAGCGTTACAGTTTTGCTAATGTGTTTCGTAAAGTTTAGTTTATGTTTTCCTTACATTTTTTTATGTGTTTCGTGAAGTTAAGTGTACGTACGTATCTGCCATTTGTCCTCCTCTGTTGCCACTTTCGGAGATAGCCTCACTCGAAAGGTAAGCTTCCACATTTTACTACACACGTATGTACGTACGTACAGTATTTCTTGTATACCATGTACACTAATACACTTTATTTACAGGTATATTAGTAGTATGTATTAAGTTAGGTATTGAATGGTCCAAATTGTTGTAGTATTTCATTGTTTATAGGTCAATTTAGTTTTAATATGAAATTTACTGGGGTGTTTTTGGAGGGCTTGGAATGGATTAGCCATTTTACATGTAAAATGCGGTCCAAGATACAAAAGCTCATGATACAAAGGCCGCCTTTGAACGGATTAATCTCGTATCTCGAGGTACCACTGTAATTACTTTTATCTTTATGGTTTATTAACTTTATGATTTAAATTGTCATATCTATCTATTTATTTATCTATCAATCTATCTGACTATCTATATATTTATCTGTCTATCTTTTCTTTCTTATGATACAATGATTTAAAACGAAAATGTTTCGTACCCATGATGAGGGGTACGAATGTGAGTGCAACGAGATGTAGACGAGTATGGGACCTGTTGGTACCGGAGTGCCCCCACCAGTCGTTCGCATCGGTCACAAAGCGCTGTTGTTTCAGTGACTCTTTAGCCGCTGTACATAATATTCTTTCTGGTTAATCATCACCATGGTTACTGCGAAAAAAAGTCAAGCTTGATGTCCGATCATTTCAGTCATCATGGACAAATGACTTTGGATTTATTCAGCAGAATAATCGTGCTGTGTGTGCTTTCGGCTGCAAAAATGTTGTGTGCCACACATCGAGTGTTAAACAACACTTTGAAACAAAACACAAGAGGACTTTCAAGGATAGTGCTGACAAGACAGGTGATTAAGAAAGTAATATCCCGCTATGAGAAACAAAGTAATGTGCTAAAAAACTTGAGTGCTAGCAAAAATGATGAAACTGAAGCCAGTCACAAATTAGCTCTGTGTATTGCTAAGCATGGAAACCCTTTTACTGATGGAGATTTTATAAAAGCAGCTTTCCTAGAGTACTCTGAGGTGTTATTTGATGGCATATCAAACAAACACGTTATCATCTCATGGATAAAAGACATGGCTGTCTCAGCTAAAACCGTGGAGAGACGTATTTCTGAAGTGGCTGATAACGTAAGTCAGCAGCAAATGGTTGCTTTAACAAGTGCACCTGTGTTCAGTGTGGCCCTGGATGAAAGCATGGATATCAATGGTATTCCCCGCTTGGCTGTTTTTGCCAGGTATAGTGACACAGAGGTACACGAGGAGCTGTGTTGTCTTAAACCTGTGTATGGCACCACCAAGGGAGAAGACATACTGAAGGCATTCACTGACCATTCTAAGAACAGAGGGGTAGACATAGGAAAGATTTTTGCCATTACAACAGATGGTGCTCCTGCTATGGTAGGAAAAAAAGGGGGGTTTTACTAAGATGGTTGAGGATAAAATTGGGCACCCCATTCTGAAATTGCACTGCATAGTTCCTAAGAAAATTTATGTGCCAAGATCTCGAGCTCTGATCTCAACAAGGTGATGACTACTGTTACAAAAGTAGTAAATTTTCTTGTTGCACACTCTTCTCTTACACACAGGCAGTTTCAAGCTTTCCTTGAAGAGGTGGACAGTGTGAACAAAGATATACCCTTGCACTGCAGTGTTAGGTGTTAAGCTGTGGGAAAGTATTGGAGAGATTTCTGGAATGCTTTGATGAAATCCAAATTTTCTTATCAGAAAAAGGCCAAGATTATCCTGAGCTGTAGGACAGAGATTGGACTGTGAAATTATATTATGATACAATAAAGTTTTGTACATACTTACCTGGCAGATACAGTGGTCCCCCCGTATTCGCGGGGGATGCGTACCAGACCCCCCGTATTCACGGGGGATGCGTACCAGACCCCCGCAAATAGTTAGAATCCGCGAATGTTTGGGAACCGCCTCTAAAAATGCTCATAAACTCCTATCCTGAACATGCAAACACCAAAGTAACCCTAAAAAGACCATCCATCATCAAATATAAATAAAATATCCTATTATGGTTCATATTAATCTTTGAAATATTATTAATACTGTTTTAAAGTAAATCTTACATTTTATGGTTATACATAAATACATACTATGTACGTACTGCATGACTTAGTTACGTATGTGAAAACAATTCAGTCCCCCCATAAGTATTCAGTCATGCACGTTTTCTTTCATACGGTTACTATTTGAGACATCCATTTTCTTTTTACAAGGGAAACAATTGTATGTGAAAACACAAATACCAAATGTCTACTTTAAGTATTATCCTACATCAAATATACCATTGAATTGGTATTATTAATATCATTTTAAAGTCATCTTGAACTTTTTACCATTAGAAATATATAAACAGCCAATAGCAGAGAGAGAGAGAGAGAGAGAGAGAGAGAGAGAGAGAGAGAGAGAGAGAATAACTCCTTACGATTTCAATAGATTGAAATGAACGTCTGTAGGCAACTTTTTTCCCCTCCCATAAATACATATATTTCTCCAGAGAAGAGAGAAAGAGAGGACTGTGCAATTATGTTTGTCTGTCTATCAATTCTTTTGCTGAGAGCGAGAGAGATAAAAGAAGGAAGAAATAGAAACACCAAATGTATACCTTATGTAACATCCTGCATCAAATTTACCTTAAATTATTATCATATTACTGTATTAATCTTAGAGATTGTAATAATATAATTTCAAAATAATCCTAAACATCAGTAGCCTTAAAGGTATTTAAAAGAGAGAAATGGAATGATTATTGTATTTAAAATACTCACATATGAATTTTGTACTTACAGTTATAGTATTATTATTGGAAAATATTAATGATAAACTTATTACATACATGTCCATGAAAATGATCTCATCTCAGTAAGAGAGAGAGAGAGAGAGAGAGAGAGAGAGAGAGAGAGAGAGAGAGAGAGAGAGAGAGAGAGAGAGATTACATAAAACCATTAAATTCATTGACCATTGTATGGCATTGTTACTTTCCCAGCTCCGAGCGTCACTGGAGTTATGAGGTAGGGAAATTGATACAGAAAAAGATGAAGGGAAGAATTTTCATTTGAAATTAGTTATCGTATTATTACTACTTCCATTATATTATTATTATTATTATTATTATTCATTATTATTATTTATTGATGAAAATAAAGAAACACTGCATCTACCATAAAAATTCTCTCATCTCAGTAAGAAAGAGGAGTTATTCTTACAAGTGAAATGAAAGGTCATTTTCATCTCTTTAAAATACTACATTATGTATTTTGTAATTACAGTTTTATTATTATTATTATTATTATTATTATTATTATTATTATTATTATTATTATTATTATTATTATTAATTAATAACTGAAATTATCAATAAACATTTTACATACTAGTACCATAAAAATTCGTTCATCTCAGAGAGAGAGAGAGAGAGAGAGAGAGAGAGAGAGGGGAGAGAGAGAGAGAGAGAGAGAGAGAGAGAGAGAGTGTTTATCTCTCTCTGTCCTCTCAAAAATACTTTATAACGCTTCCAGTGAAAGAGAGGGAGGGAGTTACCACTATGACCATTATCTTGTGTGGCAAAAGAGAGAGAGAGAGAGAGAGAGAGAGAGAGAGAGAGAGAGAGAGAGAGAGAGAGAGAGACCTTACCTAATAGACCTTACATCTTGTTCGGGTTGCCCCGCCCCAGGTCCCTCAGTATGAGGCACCTCTAATGTCTACCAGAGAGTTGCTAGTACATCTTCCGGTATATTTTGCATCTTCCAATCTTGGATGGTCTCGGATGCAGTTTAGATATTTGTCGAGCTTATTCTTAAACACATCTACGCTCACTCCTGTTATATTCCTCAGATGAGCTGGCAACGCATTGAATAGACGCTGCATTATCGATGCTGGTGCGTAGTGGATTAATGTCCTGTGTGCTTTCCTTATTTTCCTGGTATAGTTTTGGGCACTATTAATCTACCTCTGCTTGCTCTTTCTGATATTTTTAGCTCCATGATGTTTTCAGCTGTTCCTTCTATCTGTTTCCATGCCTGAATTATCATGTAGCGTTCTCTTCTCCTTTCTAGACTATATAATTTTAAGGATTGTAGTCTTTCCCAGTAGTCAAGGTCCTTAACTTTTTCTATTCTACCTGTAAAGGACCTTTGTACACTCTATTTGTGCAATATCCTTTTGATAGTGTGGGTACCATATCATATTGCAATATTCAAGTGGACTACGAACATATGTTTTATAAAGCATAATCATGTGTTCACTTTTCTTGTTTTGAAGTGCCGTACAACATTCCATTTTTGCTTTACATTTTGCCAATAGAATTGCTATTTGATCGTTGCATAACAGTTCCTATTCATCATCACACCAAGGTCTTTAACTGCTTCCTTATTTTGATTGTTATCATTATTAGGTCCCCTATATGCATATAGCTTTCCTTCTCTGTCTCCATAGTTTATTGATTCAAATTTATCAGAGTTAAATACCATCCTATTTACCTCTGCCCAATCATATACTTTGTTAAGGTCTCTTTGTAGCGTGTTCCTATCTTCATCACAAGTAATTTCTCTACTTATTCTTGTGCCATCAGCGAAACTACTCACTACCGAGTCCTTAACATTACTGTCTATGTCTGCAATCATAATAGCAAACAGTAATGCAGCTAACACCGTACCTTGTGGCACACCGGAAATTACCTTAGCTTCATCCGATTTCTCATCGTTTGCAATAACTATCTGTTTTCTGTTGTGTAAAAATTCTTTTAACCATCTTCCTACTTTATCCACTATTATGTTTTCTAATTTTCTTCGCTAATATATTAGGTCTACCTTGTAAAAGCTTTTGCAAAGTCTAGATAAACCACATCTGTTTCATTTTCCGCTTTTCATATTTTGTATATGTTTTCACGGCATAGACTAACAGTTGGGAAGGTTGTAGTACTTTTTCCGGGTAACGAAAACCATGGTTGTCCTAGTTATTAAAACAGATTATTTTGTTTTTATTAAATGTTTTCCAGAATATTTTCTTTTCTTCATTACCCTTTCATAAATATGTGATGTTTAGAGAGGAGAGAGACGAGAGAGAGAGAAGAGAGAGAGGAGGAGAAGAGAAGAGAGAAGAGACGAGAAGAGAGAGACACCTTAACCACAATTAAAAAGCTGACATGGATAGATTAGTATTGTATTTCTTTAAATTTAAAACTATCCCATAATATCCCAAATTTTGTAATTTAGTTAATTATATTTATTAATTTTATTATTATTAATTATTATTATTATTATTATTATTATTATTTGAAAGTATTAAAAACAAAAAAAAATAGTACAAGTTACTATAAAAAAAAAATCTCGAGTCTTCAGTAAATGAGAGGAGAGAGAGAGAGAGAGAGGAGAGGAGAGAGAGAGGAGAGAGGAGAGAGGACGAGAGAAGACAGCCGTATGGAGGAGGGAGAAAGGGGGGGGGGGGAATTTCAATGAGCCCACTTGATGGCAAAACAGCAACAACCAAAAGCTCCTTCCCCTTTCCTGTCACTTAACTTGATACGTATTTCTTTATGACAAGTTTTAGTACCTGGAGTTAGAGAAAGAAGACTGGGATTTTACCTTCATTCTTCCAAATTTTTATTTTTAAAATTTATTAAAGCTAAAATCTTACTAATTCACTATCGGGTATTTTCTTGTTAATGAATTGATATTATTGCTGTATAAATTAATATTAATATTTGAAAAAATAGTACATCATTTATTTATTCATACAAAAAAACAAAAAATACAATCTTTATATTAGAGAGAGAGAGAGAGAGAGAGACGAGAGAAGGAAAAGGAGGAGAGAGAGGAGAGAAGACCTTACAGACCTTACAGAACCGTTAACACCTTCATTTGTTCGAGTTGCCCCAGGTCCCTCAGTGTTTGAGGCACCTCTAATTGTCTACCCAGACATTAGACGAGGGGGGGAGAGATGAGGAGAGGAGAGAATTTATTTTTATTATGTGATATCATTTAAAAAACTTATTAAACTTACTAATACAGTTATTTAATCAAAAATTAATATTTGAAAATTAGTAAATAAATTTTTTCTACCAGAAAAATTGTATTTAGGTCATGGAAAAATAAAAAAAAAATATCAAAATACACTAATTAGTGATTGATTTTCGTCAAGGAAAATTTCCGCACCCAAATGGGCCGATTGTCTGTCCGCGAATAATTTCTAGATAGGTTCCAAAGAAAAATCCGCGAATGTGTGAGTCCGCGAATCCGGAGAACGCGAATACAGGGGGACCACTGTATATACTTAGCTATAGTCTCCGACGTCCCTGACAGAAATTCAAAATTCGCGGCACACGCTACAGGTAGGTCAGGTGATCTACCCTCCCGCTGCTGGGTGGTGGGACTAGGAACCATTCCCGTTTTCTAATCAGATTTTCTCTTCAAACAACGTTTCCTTGATTTGGCTCTTATAAGCCAATTGTCTAGATAAAGGGATATCCTCACTCCTTCCAAGTGTAGCCATTGAGCGACGTTCTTCATGAGCCCCGTGAAAACCTGAGGGGCTGTCAAGAGGCCAAAGCACAAGGCCCTGAACTGGTATACCTTCCCTTGCATCATGAACCTCAGGTACTTCCTCGAGGATGGATGAATCAGCACATGGAAGTAAGCGTCCTGCAGATCCAGGGACACCATCCAGTCCCCTGGACGAAGAGCAGCCAACACCGATGACGTGGTCTCCATGGAGAACTTCCTCTTCTCTACAAAGAAGTTCAGGGCGCTTACATCCAGAACCGGTCTCCATCCCCCTGATGACTTCGGGACGAGGAAGAGGCGGTTGTAGAAGCCCGCAGAGTGAAGGTCGGATACCAGTTCTATAGCCTCTTTTTCCAGCATCTGGTCTACTGCTAGAAAAAGAACTTGGCTCATGATGGGAACCTTGTACCTGGCCGTTAACTCCCTTGTTGTCGTTAAGGGAGGTCTTGAGGAGAAAGGAATGAGGTATCCCTTTTGAACTACTGAGAGGGACCAGGTGTCCGCCCCTCTCCGGGTCCAGACATCCGCAAACTTTAGAAGTCTGGCGCCTACTGTCGTCTGGAGGACTTGCATGTTACTTTGGGGTTTTGACCGACTTGGAGAAGGGTTTACCTCTCCTGCTGGGTCTTCGCCCTCTGAAAGAAGAAGATCTGGAAGGATGGCCCCCTTGAAAGGGCTCCTGCACCGAGGGTTTCTCCTTCTTGGCCTTAGAACAGAAGGCTGGTCGAGGTTTCCTTGCAGACTGAGCAAGCAGATCCTGGACGATCTTCTTGGGGAAGAGCTGGGAAGAGAGCTGAGAATACAAAAGCGAGGACCTCTGGGCGTGCGACACCGATTTAGTCAAGAACGAGCATTACACCGCTCTTTTCTTGACCACTCCTGCTCCAAACAACGATGCAATCTCGCTCGAGCCATCTCTTACGGACTTGTCCATGCAGGACAAGACACTGAGGAGATCTTCTGGCCAAAACTCCCAAGGACCAATCCAGAAAGTTGAAAACCTCCAAGACCCGGAACATCCCCTTCAAAAGGTGGTCTAACTCGTTCATCGCCCATGACGTCTTAGCGGAATTAAGAGCAGAACGTCTGGTGGCGTCCACCAATGAAGAGAAGTCCGAGTCCGCCTATGAAGGAAGTCCCAGGCCCAAAGGTTCTCCAGTCTTGTACCAGAACCCCGTACGTCCCGTCAGCTTGGAAGGAGGGAAGGAAAAGACCGTCTTCCCTGCTTCCTCCTTGGAAAGGAGCCACGAACCAAATCCCCTCAGGGCCTTCTTCATAGATATGGTCGGTTTCATCCTGACGCAAGAGGAACCCTTCGCAATTCTGGAGGTAGAAAACAGTGAATGCGGAGACGGAGGAGCGGCAGGGCTGAGGGAATCTCCAAACTCTTGTAGAAGCAAGGCGGTCAGCTTCTTGTAAGCCGAGAACGAGGCAGTCTTGGCAGAGTCGTCATCCGAGCCTTCCTGGTCCTCTTCCAACGAAGAACGAGGAGGGTCCTTACCAGAGGAGGCGGTCCTTTCAGGAGAAGAACGCCTACTAGGAGAGGGGCACCTACGAGAAGCCTGGCGCCTGTCAGGAGAGGAGAGCACATCAGGAGGGCGACGTCCAGTTGAAGACGAGAGCCTGCTGGAGACGAGGAGCCTGGGAGAAGAAGCGCGCTTACTAGGAGAAGAGAGCTTGCACAACGGAGAGCGCCTATCAGGAGAAGACCGTCTCCCACGAGGCTCTTGGCGCCTGCCAAGAGGAGAGCGGCTGCCAGGAGAAGAGCGCCTGCTAGGAGAGGAGCGCCTGCGAGGTGCTTGGCGCCTGACAAGAGGAGAGCGCCTGCTGGGAGAGGAGAGCCTGCGAGGTGACTGGCGCCTGTCCAGAAAAGAGCGCCTGTCCTGAGAAGGGCGCCTACCCGGAGATGAGCGCCTGCCAGGAGAGGAGCGCCTGCAAGGCGACTGGCGCCTGTCCAGAGGAGAGCGGTTGTCAGCAGAAGAGCGCCTGCAAGAAGACTGGCGCCTGAAAGTAGAAGGGCGCCTGCCAGGAGAGTATCGCCTCTCGCGAGAATCACCTCGCTCGGGAGAAGAAACAACATCCGGAGAAGAGCGCCTACGGAGCGGAGAGCGCAAGTCGGGAGAAGGGCGCCTGGACTTCTTGATGGGGAGAGAGACGTCCTTCCTCCGACGAGAACTACCGGCCAAGGAGTCAGCGAGGGCCGAAATCTGTGCCTGGAGACCAGCGAAAATACGAGAAGGGGACTTCTCAGGCTCCTCTTCCGAAGAAGGAGAGCGAGGCAAGCAAGGAGAAGAACTAACTTGAGATCTCCTGGGTCTCTTCACCTCCAGAGAAGGCTCCTCTGGAAAGAGTTCCGGGCTGGAAGCAAGGGAGCTGCAGGGCGCCTTCCAGGCTCTCTTCAAGGGGCGCGAAGCTTCCGGGGAGCTCCATCCACGCTTCGGCGAGGGCGAGTCGGACGAAGAGAAGCACTGACATAGAATGTCCTTCTTGAGGCGGTCTGAGGCAGCCTGGGAATGCACATCAGGATCTGCCGAAGGGACGCCTGACCGGTGGGGGTTCTCCCTAACCTTCCTGCGGCTGTCAACTTTCCTCCTCCACTGGGTTCTGGGAGTTTGGAAGAGGTCTAGGCCTGGAAGCGCTACGGAGCCGGTCAGATGCCCCCTCCACAACACTTAGGATCTAACTCTAGCTCACTGACACGAGACCTACTCGAGCTTCTGGAGGAAGCCTTACGAACCCTGTCCCTCTCCAACTTCCTCAAGTAGGAAGAAAGAGACTTCCATTCGTCCTCATTTAAACCCTCACATTCTTTACATGGGTTATTAAAAGCACATTCATTCCCCCTACACCTCATACATACAGTGTGAGGATCTACCGAAGCCTTCGGTAGCCTCACCTTACATACATCCACAGAACACACTCTAAACACAGCAGAAGTTTTCTTAACAAATTCCAAGTCAGACATTGTTCAAAGGGAAATCCAAAGCAAAATCAAATACAGTGGTCCCCCCGTATTCGCGGGGGATGCGTACCAGACCCCCCCCCCCCCGTGAATAGTTAGAACCCGTGAATGTTTGGAACCCCTATAAAAATGCTAAAAACAGCCTATTTTGTTAGTTAAAGCTCAAGAAAAACCACTACAAATTTTCATACTTGGTTTTTTAATAGTTTTATCACAAAAAGTGCATTTTATGATGTTCATAAAAAAACCCCAGGAATTTGTGGATATTTCTCATAGAAAAATACCGCGAATGCGCGAATAATGCGGGGAAACGTTCCCCAGAGAAATCCGCGAATGTGTGAGTCCGCAAATCTGGAGAACGCAAATACGGGGGGTCCACTGTACAGTCCACAAAAAGCGTATGCCAAGCCAAAAAAGATCCAGTACGTCACCAATAATCCGTCCAAAAAAGATCCTAGGCAAGCGAGAGCGAAATCAACTATCAGGAGGAACCAACAACAGGTGTTGCCGGTTCCAGCGACAGAGAAAATCTGATTAGAAAACGGCATTGGTTCATACACCCGCCACCCAGCAGCGGGAAGGGTAGACCACCTGACCTACCTGTCGCGTGTGCCGCGAGATTTGAAATTCTGTCGAGAACGTCAGAGACTATAGCTAAGTACATATCTGACAGGAAAGTTCATGTACAAAAACATGTAATATGGGTGTAAGCACACCCTTGCCACCAACCCTTAACACATAAAAGTAGAAAGGCTATCACAAAAAGAGGGTTTGTATATTAATTATTAGTCATTTAATTATTAACATCAAACACAATACAGGCAGTCCCCGGGTTACAACCGCGGTTCCGTTCTTGAGACACGTTGTAAGCCAAAAACCGTCTAAGCCGGAACATTGTCAAAAATCCCAAGAAAACCTTACTTTTAATGCTTTGGGTGCATTAATAACTATGTAAACTGCATTCTTATTGCATTTTTCATAAAAAAAAACCTTCAAATATTGATTATTCTGTATTTTTGGAGTCATATTTCTTCTGCCAGAGGAGCATTGTAAGCGGCGTAACCCTGGAACATGCGTCGTTAACCTGGAACTAATTTCTGATAAATTTAATTGAAAAGCGTTGTAACCTCAGAGCACCGTAAGCCAAACCCGTCGTAAGCCGGGGACTGCCTGTACTATATCAATTCAAAATAATAAAAGAAAGATCCCATCAGGAAAATCGTGATTAACGGCTAGTCAGCAAGCTCACACAAATATACGTCTTCATTGGCAGATGGCCGAAAACAAAGTGGAGTGTTTACATCTGGGCAAGCGGGCCTACCTGCCTAACAGACGATAGTTACTGCCTAACCACCTTGTTCAAGAATTTAACGGCTGTATTCCAGCCTACGCTGAAAGTAATTCCTAATGTAAAGGACCAAGGGTTTGTATATCATGTAGGAGCAAAGGAATGTTATTATTGAACTAGAGGAATGGCTAACAATGGCTTGGTGTTTGTCACTTGCTTACCTGTAAAAGAGCTACAGCAGTAGATGCTGCCTCTGGTGGTGCTCAACTTAACCTGTAGTGGCGCGGTAGTGAGCCGGGAGTCGCCTCTACATCGGTGGAAGTCTTACAACAGGGAATATGCCTGACTGCTGACAAGACTTAAGATAAGATATTCATGCCCTTGCCCTAAGCGTAGTACCATAACAACAAGACCTGAGGGTAAACCTGTCACCATAACACCATTACACAAATTCAGGATAAAAAAATACTAATCAACCAACGAACTGGTGGGTCCTCCAGGTACCAGGTAACCCCAGGCTCCCCATAACTTGACATCCTTAACACAAAGAAAGGATATAGGCGAGTAATCATGTCTCTCCTTTGCTTCCTCACCCAATACCATGCCAGCCACTGCCAAAGGGCCAAGGGTACTGCAACTTTCAAACTCTTTTTCTACTTCTTTCAAATAATGTGACGCAAATATAGACTTACACCTCCAATAAGTTGATTGAAGGATCACAGAAAGTGACAAGCTATGCTTGAAGGAGAGAGAGGTGGCCACAGCTCTGACCTCATGCGCTCTCACTTTAAAGCAACAGAAACGTTTCCTCCTGTATCCGGGAATGAGCTTCAGATATTAGGTCTCTAATAAAGAACGAGAGGCCATTCTTGGATAGTGGCTGAGAGGGATTCTTGACAAAACACCAGAGGTTACTTGAGGATCCCCTGATCTTCTCTGTTCTATCCAGTTAATACCTTAGTGCTCTGACTGGGCAGAGAGCTCTTTCCTCTTTGTCCAGGCCCAGGTTACCTGTTAAGTTCCTTAAATGAAAAGAGCAAGGCCATGGCTTACTACAATCCTCATTCTTGGCTAGGAAGCCCAAGGTGAAAGAGCAGACAGCATCGCCTTGAGAGTTAAGTATATCTTAGTTTAACCAGACCACTGAGCTGATTAAAAGCTCTCCTAGGGCTGGCCCAAAGGATTAGCTATTTTTACCTAGCTAAGAACCAATTGGTTACTTAGCAATGGGATCTACAGCTTATTGTGGGATCCGAATCACATCGAGAAATCAATTTCTATCACCAGAAATAAACTTCTCAGATTCTTTGTTGGCAAAGCCGGGAATCGAACCCAGACCCCAAGATCGGTAGTCGAGCACGTTACATACTCGTCCAATCAGGAACTACTTGCCTTGAGAGAATCTGACTCTTTTATCAATAATGTGTAGCTCGCTCATGCGTTAAGCCGTGGCTAAGGCTAACAAGAACAAAGTTTTAAGTAAAACATCCCTGAGAGAGGCAGACTTGAGGGGCTCGAAGGGAGGGCCCGCAAGCCACTTCAGTACTACGTTCACGTTCCAGGAAACCACTGTTGACTTCTTCTGCTTGGATGTATCAAAAGATTTCAGTAGGTCATGAAGACCTTGATTTGCAGAGAGATCCAGACTGCAATGCTTAAACACAGAGGAAAGCATGGCCCGGTAACCATAATCGTCGAAGATGAAAGGTTCTTAGAGGTTCTTAAGTAGAGGAAAAAATCAGATAAGGGCTTCACCCTCTTTTATTATCTTTCAGCCACCAAGACCCTGATTCCTACTGGATGTGTATCAGTAATGCTTCATAAAACTGAGTAGCAGTAGCCAGGATGAATTCCCTGCTCTGCAGAGAGGGTAGTTTTGGGTCTACGATCAACACAAAAAATAAGGAAAAATATTTCTGCATTAGAAGTCTAAGACACCAAAACTTCTTTGAGAATTTGACCACCAGCTCCTCAAAATAAAAAACCAAGAAAATATGCGCATGAAGAAAAAGCAACTTAGGAATAAAAAAAAAAATCACCCTGGTAACACAGGTGATTTCCTGCTGATTAGGTTCTTCGAAATTAGCAGAAACCTGGCATCTCCTGTTTCTAGATCAGGTGCCACTATAACTCTCCAGGAGTCAAGAAACAATCAATGGTTCCTCTGTACTTGAATGGGCCACATCAAAATGTGGCACCATGATAAAACTGCCCATAAAGAAAATTATGAAAAGCAAGACTGCAGTCCTGGGAAAACTTTCTTCATTCAAACCCTAAAGAGTATCATCCTCAGATACCAGAGTTTCTGCTTGGAAGTAAGGTCCATGTCTAGTAGCATGACAGAAAGGTGACAGGTTGCTGCAAAAGCTACCTAATACTAATAATTTCCATCTCAAATACAACATTGCTGGATTTGGACAACAGTATGTACTGTTGGCCATGGAAGACACTGGGTAAGAACAGTATCTGGTATCCTTGGCACTGGTCAACACCAAGCGTAATACCAAACCCAGAAAGTGAATGGAAAATAATACGAGAGAATTTGTTCACTGGAAATTCAACCATGAAAACCCCATCCACAACAGGAACTATGGGCTAGAGGAACAGTACTGAAATCAGACAAAAATAAATATGTTAAGAGAAGTCAACCTGACATTGTTGTGAGCAGTATTACTCACAAGAGTGGGCAGATATTAATAATACGTACAGGCATTTGACTGTCCAGTATAGTAAATATATCCAGGAAAGTACTTAAACCCCAATTCCTGTAGTTACAGAATTTATCTCCAAAAAATAGTATCTGAAAGCATACACAATCATGAAAAAAATGTGGCCTCAATAGCTTTACTCAGATAAATGGAGCTGCTACTTGTATGCTGGCAGCTGATCAGAAATTGACCAATACTCAGAGTAAAGGACAATTTTGTGATGAAAAATTGTGAGAGTGGCCAACACAATGGTAAGCCATCAACTTGCTTATAAGGATTAAAAGGGTAAAGGATTCTTAAATACAAGCAGAGCCTTACAGTGAGGATACTTCCTTCATGGGATGAAGCTGATGTCCCCTGGATTGTTGCTGTGCTTAAGGACATAACTGCTCAAACCCAATGGTTTCATGCATAGCCACAAACAACATAACGCTGAAGCAAACTGTGAATAATTTCAACCGTTACACCCAAAGTACAGTGGTCCGCCCATATTTGTGGGGGATGAGTACCAGATGCCCCAACCCTGCGGATAGTTAGAACCCGCAAATAGCTGGAACCCCTATAAAAAAGCTTAAAACCTCCTATTTTGTTAGTTAAAACTCAGGAAAAACCCACTAAAAATGTTTACACTTGGTTTTTTAGCTTTATCGCAAAAAGTGCACTTTATGACGAAATTGCTAAAAGGAAAAAAAAAAAAAAAAAACAGCAAATAGGAGGATTTTCCGCAAATAATGGGGGGAAATGTTCCAGAGAGAAATCAGCGAATGCGTGAGTCTGCGAATCCGGAGAATATAAATACAGGGGATCAGCTGTAGTCCTGTTTTCACACAGCAGTGGCCCAGCCAAAAAATATGATTGTTATTGTACAATAAAGTTTGTTCATACTTACCTGGCAGATATATATATAGCTGTATTCTCCGAAGTCCGACAGAATTTCAAAACTCCCGGCACACGCAGTGGTCGGCCAGGTGGTAGTACCCATTCCCGCCGCTGGGAGGCGGGTGTCAGGAACCATTCCCATTTTCTATTCAGATTTTCTAGTGCCACTGTCTCCTGAGGGGAGGTGGGTGGGCACTTTATGTATATATATCTGCCAGGTAAGTATGAACAAACTATTGTACAATAACAATATCATTTTGTTCACGAAGCTTACCTGCCAGATATATATATAGCTGAATCCCACCTTTGGAGGAAGGGGGAGACAGACTCGGATTTGGGAAACAATTTCATGTAGATGATTGACATCTTGGTTCCTTACCTGTTAGCATAGCTGACTTAGTGATTACCGTCACCCAAGTCTGCTTCTGCTTTACTAGAGACTCCAGCAAGGTAGTGACCTGTGAAGCTGTTGAGTTCTAGAGGATCTGTCAACGGGGGCGTGACCACAATGCAACTAGATCCTATATTTATAGACATCGAATTCGGGTAATGCATTCCTAGAGGTTCCAGCAAGGACGTGACCTTGTAGCTGGTGCGCTCTAATGAACTGTCACGGGGAGCGTGACCACAATGTGACAGATCATATAGGTGTTGTTTAGACACCGAATGCTGTTTATGCTTCACTAGAGGTTCCAGCAAGGACGTGACCTGTGTAGCTGGTGCGCTCCAGATGATCTGTCAATGGGGACGTGACCACAATGTGACAAGACCATTTTACCCTACTATGAGGGCGAAGCAAAAACATTACCACCTGACCTAGCCTATCTGGTTAAACTTCGTCTAACCTAGGCTAATGAAGGGAAGTCCGCCCCAGGCGGCCGACCCACAACCACAAAAATAAACACCTATATAAACATAATAAAATAAAAAATAAAAATAAATAAAAATAAAAAGTCCAAACTAACATATTATTTCCTATATGATAGGAAGAGTGCTACTCTCTGTCCCCAATATAGTGTCTGCGGCGACATATGGGCCCAAAGAGTAGCAGTTCTCGTATGTAGTTCTCACCTCCCGAAGGTAGTGTGAGGCAAACACTGAGTTACTACGCCAAAAGGTGGCATTCAAGATGTCATTGAGTCCCATGTTCTTTTGAAAGGCTACCGACGTAGAAATACCCCTCACTTCATACGCATTCACCTTCAACACTTTCATATCACTGTCTTCACAAGATGAATGCGCTTCCTTGATGGTGTCCCTCAAGAAAAAAGCCAGCGCATTCTTTGACATTGGTAAACTTGGGCTTCCTGACCGAACACCACAAGTTATCAGAAGGACCTCTCCACTCCTTCGTTTTCTGCAAGAAGAATTTTTAGAGCCCTGACAGGACACAGGACTCTCTCTAGATCTTGCCCAAGAACTTTGTGCCATCCCCTTGATCTCTAAGCTTCTGGGCCAAGGGTTAGACATGCTTCTATTCTTAGTAAAGAATGAAGGGTTTAGAGAACACCCCGCCATATGTCCTCTAAAGCTAACATGTCAGCTGATGGCTTAACCACACTAGCCCTCTTTGCCGTAGCTATAGCGGTTAGAAAAAAGGCCTTTCTGGTCACTTGCTTTAAGTTTGTAGAAAGGGGAGGTTCGAAAGGCTTCGACATCATGAACTTCCAGACTACGTCTAAGTCCCATGTCGAAAGCTTCGAACTAGACAGTATCGAGATTTTAAAAGATGCCCAAGATCGTGATGGGCTTTGACATTCGACAGATCCAACTCTCTGAGTCTAAAGGTTGTCGACAACATAATACTGTATCATTTAATAGATTGTTAGGAAGGGCGTGATCTCTGTGAATCAAGTCCCTCGAAGGCAAACATGGAGCGATCAGCGTCATTCTCGCTCCCTCTGACGCCAGAAATTATCTTATTACTTCTTCTAAGAGCTTGAATTGGGGAAAGAGACTAAACATCCATCCCCATTCAATCCCATAGGATTGCGTATATTGCTACTGCTCCTGAATCGAGAATAAGGGAGCGGTCTAGAGGAAGCCTCCTCCACTTTAACATTACAAAGAGATACTTAACAGGATGTCATTAAGTCTTCCCAAACCTGAATATGATTTTAAGCGAAGATTTTACACGGACGCCAGTATTCGCTGAAGCGTTCAGTATCTTGCCAATGGGGGGAAACCACGTATAAGACAGAAAATAATCTAGAAATTTGAGGATCTAGTCTTCCCGATTCCCGTAGAAATCGAGGAAGGGGCAGGATTCACACTCAGAGACTGGGCTTACGGCGGGTAAGACTCGAATGTTCCCCCTTGGCAGCACAGTCCTGAATGCAGAAGAGGTATTTCTTGACACCTAATTCTGCTATAGATTTATTAGACTCCTGTTCTAGATGATCTGTCAACGGGGGCGTGACCACAATGTGACAAGACCATTTGACCCTCTATGAGGGCAGCGAAGTAAAACCCATAACATAAGTTAATTTAACTATAAACTAGGGTAAAGGAAGGGAAGTCCGCCTCAGGTGGTCGACCCCACAACTATAACTCAAATAAAAAGTCAAAGTCTCACCTAATTATTTCCTACAGGATAGGATGAGTACTCCTCCTTGCCCGGAAGAGCCTCCTACAAAGCATCACGCCTGGTGTCCAGCCGAGCGTCCAGCCAAGCGCCACGCCTGGCGTCCAGCCGAGCGCCACGCCCGGCGCACAGCCGAGCGTCCAGCCGAGCGTCCAGCCGAGCGTCACGCCCGGCGTCCAGGCGAGCGTAACACCTGGAGTCCAGCTGAGCGTCACGCCCGACGTCCAGCCGAGCGCCACGCCTGGCGTCCAGCCGAGCGTCCAGCCGAGCGTCCAGCCAAACGTCCCGCCTGGCGTCAAGCCTCGCTGCCAAATCATCGTATTTGGCAGCCGAAGGAGTGTCTCTCATAAACGAGCGATGGGCGTCTCGGCGATCTACATGACTTTGCAACTCTTGTACATTATCCTTTTCCGAGGGTTTTTCGAACGACACACGTCTGGGAAGATGATCACCGTGCTCTGTAGAACAACTGCTGGGTAGCCATACAAAATCTAGAGGGCGAGCAATAGGCGCAAGAGAGGAGCGAGGAGAAGGAGGTGACTGCCTGGATTCCTGATTGGCAGTTTATCATCCTCCTCCTGCGATGCAGCTTCCTCTTTCTCTGCAATCAACGAGGCAAGTTGTCATTGCAAAGAAACAAATACCCTTTGATGGAGAACATTCCCTATCAGGCGAAGGGCTGATCCTGTGAGAAGACGAGGGGCAAGGGGAAGCCCTCCTCCTCACATGGACCGAAAAGCATTTATCTTAGAGCGACCGAGGCGCTCAAACATACTCGTCGGAAGACTTCCTCTTTTGCGGCGGAAAGTCTCCTTGCTCAGGAGACGACCGCAAGGCAGAAGGAGCTAACGGACGTGAAGCGTCCCCCTCCGAGGAACCAAAGACGACGGCCGCCTGTGCGACATCTAGCGTCTTTGTTCCCTTCAGAGGGCGCGAGTCCTTCCGAGAGCTCCAACTCCTGCGCGGGGAGGACGTCTTTGATGACGAAAAGCAATCTTTCAAGATTCGTGCACTATATCTGGCAGCCTGGGAAGCATCCACAGGTCCTGCCGAAGGGACATCAGAGAGGACGTGAAGCGTCCTCTTCTTTAAAGCTTCTTTGGAGTTTAATGATCCGTGCACGTAAACGATCTTTGACAGCCCGTTAACAGGTACTACTGCCGAAGGGACGGCAGATCGGTGGGGGTTCCCCGTAACCCTCCTTCGGCTTTCGACATGCCCTCTCCCTGTTTTTTCTTTTTTGTCCTGGGAGTCTGACTAAGGTCCAGGCCTAGAGGCCTTATAGGGCCGATCTGAGTCCCCACAACACTAGGGGCACTACACTTCACATCACTGTATCTAGGCGATACACACGTACGTTTTTTCCCAACGAGCAACGAACCTCTTGAGGATTGTTACGATCCGTGCTTATTTTCACAACAGGCTCTCTCTCGTTAACTCAATTAGGGACCAAGAGAGTGTTTCTCTATGCTCCTTGAGATATGCGAGATCTTTGGAATTGTACGAGTTAATTTGGACCACTGGGTTAAAAACTCGTTTTTCGAAGAAGTGAAGAGCCAACCGAACTGCTCCCACTTCCATGAGATTCTGAGCCAGGACATCTTTACTCCTCTCTAGATGCACAGTCTCGCTATATCCTTAGGTGATCTTTGACTTTGAGAGATGTTCCGAATCATTTCTAGATCTTCGATGTTATTCCAGTTTTCCGCAATAAAAAACTGGAGGTGTCTGAATTGCAGTCTATTCAGGGAAACAAACTTCTCCAGAGAGGAAATGGTTCCCAGCAAACTCATTCATTCCCTCCCCGAATATGTTTACTTCCCTAAAAATGCGCTTTGCTTAAGCGGATGTGCATTATTATAGTGCTATGCAGCGGTAGACTCGTACCGAACTCTGTTACCTTGCGGTAAACAGAACCGAAAAGGTCTAAAAGATATCTCTGTTGAAAGAATTCTCGCAAAGCGAAGAAGTGTTCATTCATGTTAGAATTCCCCTCAACCCGAGGCTAAAGTACGTGATTGTAGGGTAGAGATACGGTTAGTCAGTCAATCCTCGCAGAAGAGAGAGACAGACGTAAGCTAACGCGCATGGCAGAAAACCAGCTGGAACCGAGCTGGCCTTAGTGACAGCAGAGCACGCTCGCCGTACTGCACTACTCTGCGTGAGTTGCTAGCTACTCCATTCTATGAATAAATAGGTTTGTTATCCTCATAGAGCAGAAAGAAAAAACTATCAAGCTGGTATATTTAAGCAAAACTGAATTTGCTAAACATATAAGGCTGACTTGGTATTGTCGTAACAATACCTTAAACATTAAAAAAAAAAAAGGGAAACCGGCAACTCCTGGAAGGTTGCCTGGAGAACCGATCAAATGCAATAAGAATAATCGTTCTCCTTGTTGTCCTCCGGTATGCATATGTAACCTGCACCATACAATTGCTTGATAGTAAAACGACATAAAGGCTAAATTAGATATTTTTATGATACAATACACCTTGTTCATACTTTTCTGGTGGATATATATGTCTGACAGGTAAGTTTCATGAACAAAACATAGAGTATCGTAAACAATTGGACAGCTACCTCCCTACTACATTCTTTCCTCGCGGGGTGGAGAGAATGTAAAACGATTGTCTTCGTTCTCTTAGGCAAGAGAACGAATTAGTATTAATCGAAGGAGATCCTCCAATGAGAACCGAGAATCGAAGAGGACAACTCAAGATTCTTATGATATATGACATAAGACTTCATGGACATAGTCTACGAGTCTTATTGCCCGTGATGGTTCTCTCTGAATCTTGTCAATGAGAGCTTATCCGCTTACCCGATAGAATGTTATTGGGATATTTGTCAATGGGAACTAACCCATTTACGTGACAGAGTTTATATATATTTCTTCAATGGGGTCTTACCCCCTTAGGTGACAAAATGATTGGAGAGAGAGCACTTTCGATTCCAAGATACGGATGGAAATGACAATAACAGAAAGTCCTTAACACTCGCAGACATAACCTAATGGCCCGTAGGCCATATTACAGGGTTAAGGAAAACATTAGCAGGTTCATTACCCTGACTTCTGTTTACTGATGCACTGTTTGAGGGAGACTAATTGCGTACATACGAATCATACGTCTTCCCTTCGAAATCAGTCAAACTCTTGTACACCTTACATCGATGTTTCAACACAGAAACATGAAACGTACACCTCGTGTATATCAAGTGCGGATCTACCGAAACTTTCGGTAGCCTCAACTTACCTTTGCAGACAACACACCCTGAAGCTAGCCTAACTAGATTCAGATATTTAATGCAAAGATTAATTAAAACCACATTTAAAACAGCGTATGCCTAGCCACAAATCCAAGATTAAATCAAAAGACAATTAGGATACTTAGCAGCAATGAAGTTTCAAAATCCTAGACGGAGGTACTGAAAACAGGCGTTTACAGTACCGGCAACAGAGGAAATGTGAATAGAAAATGGGAATGGTTCCTGACACCCGCCTTCCAGCGGTGGGAATGGGTACTACCACCTGGCCGACCACTGCGTGTGCCGGGAGTTTTGAAATTCTGTTGGACTTCGGAGAATACAGCTATATATATATATATTTGGCAGGTAAGCTTCGTGAACAAAACTTTCATTACTCAGTGGTAATGGAGTACTGTACATGGACAAACCAAATGCCATAAAATGCACAGGCAAGGCATATACAAGGGCAGAGATTGAGCTAGCCAGCACAAACACATGCAAGACATAACAGCAGGCACAGGCAGTTTATGAGGAGGAACGCAGACAGTGCATTGGCATATACGTACGTATATCTCTGAGCCATATGCAGTTACATACAGGCATGAGTGGACAGGTTATTTTAAGGAAGAACTCCACATGGAGATATTTGGTAATAAAATATTTTGACTGAACTAATATAAAAAGAGATGTACATAATGCAGTACAGGTGAGATACTGTCATTTGAAAAATTGTAATAATTGCTAAGAAAATTTATGATAAATATACTCTTGACATTTTTCTAAGCACTTTATGTTAACACTAGCATACAGATCAAGCTGTCATACATTTGCATATTGTTCCTACATGTGGCATTCCCTCAGGTGACTTGGCTCTGCCCAACTTGCTTGTGATTCTCTTTTTTGCAAAAAAAAATAACTTTTTTTTTTTTACTTTTTTTAATACTTAATGAACTCCCAACATATTAATGAATGCATGCATTTTAAAATAGAAAATTCTGGACCCTTTGGGATGCCACTATGGCATTTTAGCAGCAGCAGCAGCAGCTTAGCAACAGAGATATTGTTTACTGATATAAATTTTTGACCAAACAACATACAGAAGTGAATATGATCCAGTAGAGTTGAGATAACTTGGAAAATTTATTAATATAATGAAATAACGTGGGAAATTTACAGCCTTTGGTCGATGTTTTTCTGCATAAAAGTTCTGCAAGATGCAATGTTTAGTACCAGCCTCCCTTGGATGAGCTTAAAAACAAACATAAGATGATAAATTTCTCCCATTATTTTGATGAATTTCTCAAGTTATCGCACCTGTACTGCATCATATACTTTTACTAGTGTTAGTAAAAAAAAAATTTAATTAATAAACAATAGGCCTATCTCTGTGTAGAGCTCTTCCTTAGGTAATAAAACCCAGTGAGTGACCTCTTACCTGCTTGGTGTAAATTAATTTTTTTTTTTCAATTCATGTTAGGAAATAACACTAAATATGGTATACCAACAACAAAGGTGAGTCATCTTATAGGAATAGTACCTAAATAATAGTTTTGCCGTGTTCTGACATAATTTAAACTAGTAGCATAGCCTATCACATACTTGGTTCATCCATTACAATTTCCCTCTAATATCTAACAAAACTTGGGGACCAGTGAGATCCTAAATTTCAGTCAGGTGAACCAAGGGAGCACGAGAGGGCAAAGCCTTCCCTTAATCAGTTGTTAAAGGCATCTTTAATAAGTTTAGCTTATGATGGTTATGTTATTGTATACAGTGTACTTACCTATACTACTCTGTTTTTTTTTCCATCTCTCCATCCGGATGTGGTGGTCGCACATGGTAACACTACATCCCAGGCTTTAAATAGTTACGCTATGTGTAAGTTTTAGGTAAATAAAAGGATATATGGGTATACATTTGTAACTGAAGAGTCTTTTAATAATTTACTGTGTGTGCATTACACCGTTAATATTCGAAATAGGATATTATTTAAAGGCCGGGACGCAGTGTTACCATGCGCAAACACCACAGACAGATGGAAAAAAACAGAGTATAGGTAGTACTGATGTGATTTGACATTAGGTAGGTGCTATTTTGACTATATTAATATTCAATGCAGATATGGAAGGCCTAGTAGGCTATACTACTATACTAGTCATTTAATAGGGTTTATACCTTAGCCAGACTTACCATAACCTAACCTAACCTAACCATGGACACTATGCTCTAACCTGGCTGGAGAAGCTGGTATTTCTACAGAAGCAGTCCGCACGGACTGCAAGGAACGTAACCGCGGATACGACATCCACTAGGGATTGGGGCGTCCAATGTATCTTGCCGTGTTTAGTACTGGCCCTGGGGGTCAATTACAGTCGTCCGAATAAATATTAGCCTAGTACTTAAAATTCTTGTTCAGTAAGTAAAACTGCATAGAAAAACCGGTATTTCTACAGAAGCAGTCCGCACGGACTGCAAGGAACGTAACCGCGGATACGACATCCACTAAGGATTGGGGGCCGTCAAACGTATTTCGCCGTGTTTGGCACTGGCCCCTGGGGGGTTAATTACAGTCGTCCGAATAAATATTACTTAAAATTCTTGTTCAGTAGGTAAAACTGCATAGAAAAACCGCAACTGCCATATTCTAGGCCGCCGCGGATAAGTACCCTAGATCTACCTCATATAGTACTACCAGGTACTAGGTAAATGATAAATGAAACAAAGTTTATGGATCTACTCACAGGGTATGGAGGGCAAGTACTAGGTATTCAAGTCAGCCAACATCACACCACGACTCGGGCAGAAATTCATCTTTATTTATTTAAGCAAGGCTACTTAGCCAAGATTCAGTACACTTCAGGCCTATACTTTACACTTGCAATTAGTATGAAGTAGGAAAATTAGGATAAACCGAGAGAATTCCACAATATTTTCAACATTGCCTCTGCTGGAACGCTATGACAGTAGTCACTAAAAAAACATTATAATTGCAAAGTACTGTCATAACTTTGCATGGATGGTAGATCTACGAAATGGCTACGAATGACGGAATCTGGTTGATGCTGTTCGCTTTTCCGGTACGAATACGATCATCCCTACTCGATTTGTTTTATTTTATCTTTCGAATCTTCTTTAAAAATATATATAAACAAATATACTATACTTTATACATAATGCTTGCAAACTAGTATTCATCAATATATATATATATATATATATATATATATATATATCGATTTTTTAGAGTTCCAATTTTGCGAAATGCACATAAGGACATCTAATCCCCGCCGGCTATTTAGATTCACATCAACCGTGCCGATGTCTAAGCCAGTCCCTTACGACGCTCCTGATTGGCTGTTGATAGGCCAATCACAGGGCTGGAATTTTAGAAACTCAGTCTATCGAAACAGTTCACATAGGCGAGATGTATATTCCACCTCTACTGAGGGATACGACTTTCAAAAGTATCCCTCAGGAGAGGTGTAACATGATACGTGACAGTAGACCAGACGTGACGTTGATTTACAAAATCTAGAAGAACGCATCATTCATTGATGTCTCAATACCATGGGACACCAGAGTAGAGGAGACAGAGAGAGAAAAGATTGATAAATATCAAGACCTGCCCGTATTTATCAAAGCTCGCAAATCCTTAAGAGTACTCTTAACTCATTAAAACACTCTTAAATTTATGAAAATTCTTAAGGGAATTTTACGAAGCCTCTTACGCGCTATGAGTACTCATATCTCGGGCCAAGATTTAAGAAAGGTGGAGGGGTCTCTTAAGTACTTCGGAGTTTCTCATAGCGGTAGTCACAGACTGTAAACATGGCAGACAAACAAGAACACCGCGTTCGCCGCCCGAGGAATTTTCGTCCAAGACTGGATATATTCGATGTGTATGACGACAGTGAGTTTAAAAAAAGATATAGAATAGATCAAAGTGGCCTCATGTATGTGACTGACTTGATCAGAGAGGCGATTGCCAACCGCACGGAGAGGAGTCATGCCGTAACACCTGAGATGAAAGTGGCGGTAACTTTGAGGTATTTTGCAACAGGCAAAATGCAACTCTGCAATGGTGATGACTGGCCTCTCTCAGCCCACAATTAGCAGATTAATCGCGCAGACTGTTGATGCTCTTACAGCTCCACGGATGGTTCAAAGATTTGTGAAGTTCCCAACTAATCCTGTGGAAATTCAAAGAATACAAGTGGATTTTTCACAATTTGCTGGATTCCCCGGTGTAGTGGGTGTGATTGATGGCACCCATATAAAAATTGTTGCTCCAAAAGATTTTGAAGAAGTTTACGTAAATAGAAAAAACTTTCACAGCATCAATGTACAAGTTGTTTTTGATGCTAATTGCCTAGTGAGGAACATTGTTGCAAAGTGGCCAGGATCTGTTCATGACTCAAGAATTTTACGTGAAAGTGGACTTTGGCGAATATTTGAAGAGGACAGAATACCTGCAGGATGCTATTTGTTAGGGGATACCTAGTTGGTACCCGTGTAAACGCTGGTTGCTGACCCCATACCTAAGGCCTGAGGGACATCATCAAGAAGCTTATAACAGGTAATGCATAGCCTAGTTACATTGTTTACATTTAAGGTTAAGCAGAACGAAATAAAAATGAGAAAGCACGTAGACTATGATAGATAAAGACATCACAGCTAATGCACAACTCACAGGTATGAACCTCAATGTAATTTTTGCAAATACTTTAGCCTACCTCAACGTTTCTTAAATGCTTCCTTACAGGACGCCTGATAAATTAGAATATTACTACCTACCAATTGTAATATTCAATTCAGTTGACAGGTTAGGTAAGGTGTTTAGGTTAGGTAGTGCCCATACTATTACAAACCTAAAAAACACCTACCTAGCCATATTATGATTGGTTATTTCCTAGTTCGACTTTCATACTTACATTTTAGGTCAAGATAAACAACTTTTCTTCATAATATGCTTCCTTACGCCATGCCTGCTGAACTCAAATATTACCATTTGCAACAAGAAGACTAACTCGGTAATTTTAATATTGTTCACAGGGCTCACAAGAAAACGCGAAGTATCGTGAAAGAGGGATAGGTCAGCTAAAACGAAGATTTCAGGTTCTCCATGGCGAAATAAGAGTCGACCCACAAAAGGCAGCTAAGATCATCATGGCATGTGGCATCATGCATAATATATGCAAAGAACGGAACATCCCAATCGAAGATGAAAATGAAGATGAAGAGGATGTTGATGACCATAATCATGATGAAGTGTTCCAGCCTGCGCAAGGAGAACCAGTTCCAGATGGTGTACTTTTCAGGGAAAATATTCTCCGCAACCACTTCATGTAAGTACACAATGGGTCTTTTGTTGCATGTTATTGTATTGTATCGCGTTTTTACGTTGCAGGGAACAAGTGGTTATTGAGGACCTACAGCTTAATGTCTACTCTTGAAACCATTAACAAGAAGTGAAACATGTCATTGTAGTTCCCCCCCCCCCTTTACGTGGGGGTAAAAAAGTTGGTCCTAGTTTAAGGCTAATTCATAGCCTAAGGATTGTAGAAATAGGTTATTAAAACATGAAATAAGGAAAGATAATGTTCCACATACATTTCTGGAAAGATAAGTGCACCAATCCTTCAATATAAAAAAAAAAATAGATATGAGGCCTATAGCACAAAAAAATAAGAGAACTGAAGAAAAATAAAAAAAAAAAAAACAATTTCATCCAGTGACAAAGCATAGCTTGTTACAATCTGAAAGACCAATTTGTTCAATGAGACTTACTTGGCAGATATATATATAGCTGTATTCTCCGAAGTCCGACAGAATTTCAAAACTCGCGGCACACGCAGTGGGCGGGCCAGGTGGTAGTACCCATTCCCGCCGCTGGGAGGGCGGATATCAGGAACCATTCCCATTTTCTATTCATATTTTTTCTGTCGCCGTCGGTAAACACCTGTTTACAGACCTCTGCCCAGGATTTTTGGATTTAACTCGTTATAAGTATCTGGATTGACTTTTGGTTTTGACTCTGGATTGTTGGATTGGCATACGCGATAGTGGACTGTTTTTGGATTTTGGATTGGCTTTTGTATGAACGTGATGTCGGGATCAGTTCAGTGAGCTTCAGAGTGTGTGTGAGAAGTGATTGCAAGGTGAGGCTACCGAAAGCATCGGTAGACCCCCACACAGTATGTATGGGGTGTAGGGGGCATGTTTGTTTGCTAGTTGATCGTTGCATTGAATGCAAAAGTTTGACTGAGGATGAATGGAAGGTGTATGAATCCTATCGGCGTAAGCTAGAACGCGATAGGATCAGGAGGTCTTCCTCTAAAAGCGGTTCTACGAAAGGTAAGGGAAGTAACATTTCGCCTATATTAACACCAGTAGAATTTGCTTCACCTAATCCTGTGTTGTTGCCTGAGGGCCCTAGTTCTGTGTCTGGAGAAGGTAATGCCCTTTCTCTGATTCTAGAGTCATTGCGCACTCTAGAGTCCAAAGTGTTGGCCCTTGAAAACGGCTCGACTAAAGTGTGTGATCGTGCCCTAGTGTTTGTGGAGGGGGCGTCAGATCGGCCCCATAATGCCTCTAGGTTCTAGACCTCTGTCGGACTCCCAGACCTCAGGGAGTGGGCATGTCGAAAGCCGCAAGAGGGTTACGGGGGCTCCCCACCGATCTGGCGTCCCTTCGGCAGGACCTGTTTGATACTTCCCAGGCTGCCAAGGAGCGGTGCTCAGGCTCGCATCCTAAAGGACTGTTTTTCGTCCTCCGAGGCGCCCTCCCCGCGCAAGGGGTGGAGCTCTCGGAGTGACTCACGTCCGTTGAAAAGGACTTTTCCTAGGGAGGACGCTTTACGTCCCCTCTCTCCGCTCTCGTTGCGGTCGTCGCCTGCGTCGTATGACGCGTTTCCTCCACAGAAGAGAGGTAGGACGTCGTCCGAGGACGACGCTGAGAAGCGCTTCTCTCGCGTCTCGGAGAGGCAGGTTGCTGTTCCTGTGAGAAGGAAGGAGGCGTCCCCCCGCCCCTCGTCTTCTCGCAGGCGCAGCCCTTCACCTCCTCTCGGTTCTTCACCTACGAAGAGTATTCTTGCGTCGCTTCAAGACCAATTGTCTACCTTAATGGCTCGGAAGACTCGCCCAGCAGCAGTTGAGCCTAAGCGAAGGAAGGACGCTAGACTGCCTGTCAGAGGACGAGGCATCTCCTTCTCTGTCTCCTCGTTCGTCGCTGTCTCCGCCCCACGCGTCAGGACGCCTTTGAGGACGCTCGGCAGGACGCCTTGGAGGACGCGTTTGAAGACGCTCGGCAGGACGCTTTGGAAGACGCGTCGTCGGCTTTGTTTGACCGCTTTAGCCTGTGGAGAAGGCTTTTGAGAGCGCTCAGAAGGACGCTTTGAAAGCGAAAGCTGGACGCTTGAGCGTCAAGCGTAAGGACGCTCCTCGAGAGAGACTTAGAGTTCCTCTCTTGACGCGCAGCGAGGGGCAGGACGCTCTTCGTGGTTCGAGCTCTAAAGATCGACAGAAGGTCGGTCGCTTTGAAGAGGCGGATGTTAAGTCTTTCCTCGAAAGCCTTTGTTGAAGGCTAGACCCGCGGGCGGGCGCACGCCCTCTCCAGAGGTTCTATCTCCTTTGCCTCTTCGGGAGGAAGGAGAACATAGTAGTCCGGCTGACTCAGTGGAGGAAGAACAGCCGTCAGTTTCGTCGGTTTCCGACTACAAGGTGCTGGTACGACTTTTACGTTCCTTGTTTGGGGAGAAGTTCCAGCCTGCAGCTCCTAAGTCTCCGCCCTCTCAGTTTTCGTCTTCGAAGTCGGGCAAGGTTTCGGAAGTGGTGGAGATGAAGACTTCCTTATCCACTAAGAGAGCATTCAAGAAATGCAGGACTGGATGGAACGTCGGAAGGATCAGGCAAGTCGACTTTCGCCCTTCCTCCTTCAAGGATGAGTGGGAGAGGCGGCATTTGGTATGAGACCAAATCGGAAGTAGGAATTAAGATACCCGTCCTCTTCCCAAGGGGACTTTGCTAGTCTGGTTAGACGCCCAGAAGAGATCCCTTTTGTCGTCCGCGAAGATTTCTTGGACACCAACGGAGATAGACCATCACATGAAAGGTCTGTTAAAGACTCTGGAAGTCTTTAACTTCCTAGACTGGTGCCTAGGAGCCCTGGATCTTCAATCTAGGAGTCCTGATTCTTTGAGTCTGGGGGAGCTGTCCAATGTGTTGTCATGCATGGACAAGGCCGTCAGGGATGGTTCGGAAGAGTTAGTGTCTCATTTCGGCACTGTTTTCCTCAAGAAGAGAGCGCTATTATGCAATTTCACAGCGAAGTCTGTTTCTGCATCGCAGAAAGCAGAGCTTCTCTTTGCACCTCTTTCGAGCCATCTCTTCCCCCAGGCTATGGGTAAGGGACCTGGCAGTGAGCCTACCAAGAGAAGGCTACCCAGGATCTCTTGGCCCAGGTTCTTCTAGACGTCCTGCCAGTCACCCTATCACGTCGTCGTCGGGACCGGACCTCCTAGGAAGGTTAAAACCCTTTCGGAGCGCTCCTCCCTCGAGAGCTTGCTCCTCGAGGGAGAGGACTTGCAAGAGGAAGAGGTTCCTTCAAAACCTAAATCCTCTAAATGAAAAGAAAAGTCCTTCAGATGCCTGTCGGAGCCAGGCTAAAGTTCTTTGCGGGGGCGTGGAGAGAGAGAGATACAGATCCGTGGTCCCTCAAGATAGTAGAACAGGGGTACAAGATCCCTTTGTAGACCTCCTCCTCTTTCAACGACTCCCAGAGATCTTTCCCCGTCGTATCAAGGGGAGAAACAGCAGGTTCTTTTAGATCTTTTGGAACAAATGATCTCGAAAAGAGCGGTGGAGCAGGTCCTAGACCTGGGGTCACCAGCGGATACTACAACAGACTTTTCCTGGTACCAAAACAGTCGTCGGGGTGGCGTCCAGTCTTGGACGTAAGCGCCTGAATCTTTTCGTAGAAAAGAAAAAAATTCAAGATGGAAACACCTCAGTCGGTTCTAGGAGCCTTAAGACCGGGCGACTGGATGGTGTCCTTGGACCTACAGGACGCATACTTTCACGTGCCTATCCACCCTCTTTCAAGGAAGTTTCTGAGGTTTATGCTAAGGGACAAAGTTTGGCAATTCCGAGCCCTTTGTTTCGGTTTAAGCACGGCTCCGATGGTATTTACCATGCTCATGAAGAACGTAGCGAGATGGTTACATTCTGCAGGAATAAGAGTGTCCCTGTATCTCGACGATTGGCTTATCAGAGCATCGTCAGAAGAAAGGTGTCTGAAGGACCTTCACTTCACGTTGGCCTTGGCGAAGTCCCTGGGACTTCTAGTCAACCTCGAAAAGTCGCATCTGACCCCAACACAGTCATCGTGTACATTGGGATTCAGATGGGATTCAGTGGCTTTTCGAGCGTTTCCGTCCCAGGAACGACAGCTGCAAGGCTTAGAGGAAAGTCTCGGCATTCCTGGGGAAGGAAGCTTGCTCGGCGAGGGAATGGATGAGTCTGCTGGGAACCATTTCCTCGCTGGAAAAGTTTGTTTCCCTGGGAAGACTACACCTCAGACCTCTCCAGTTTTTCTTAGCAGAGTCAGTTTTTCTTAGGAGAGTCAGAGAGGATCTGGATGCGACCCTTTTCATCACCGAATCGGTGAAGAACCATCTAAGATGGTTGGTTATCCTCGGAAGTTTCGAGAGGGGTTGTCCCTAAAGCTTCTGAGCCCAGACCTAGTGTTGTTTTCCGACGCTTCGGTGTCGGGATGGGGAGCAACACTGGGAGGGGAGGAAGTGTCAGGCACCTGGAAGGGGTGGAACAGGTGTCCTGGCACATCAATGTAAAGGAACTAGCGGCGGTTTTTCTGGCGCTACAGTTCTTCCAACAAAAGGTTGCAGAGAAAGTAGTCCAAGTCAACTCGGACAACACCACAGCCCTGGCGTACCTAAAGAAGCAGGGAGGTACACACTCCCGTCCTCTGTTTTATTTAGCGAGGGAGATTCTGCTGTGGGCAGATGCGAGACGGATAAGGATCCTGACGAGATTTATCGCAGGAGTCCATGAACGTCAGAGCAGACCTTCTCAGCCGACAAGATCAGATCCTGCCGACGGAATGGACGTTGCACCAGGACGTCTGTCGAGAGCTCTGGAGACTGTGGGGGTGTCCGTTAGTCGACTCTTTGCGACGTCGAGAACAAAGAGGTTGCCTCTTTATTGCTCTCCTGTGCTGGATCCGGGAGCAGTCGCGATAGACGCACTGCTCTGGGACTGGACGAACCTGGGACTTATATGCCTTCCCGCCATTCAAGATCATGGGGAAGTAGTAAGGAAGTTCGCGGCATCGGAGGGGACGAGGTTGACCCTGATCGCCCCGATGTGGCCCGCGAAAGAATGGTTCACAGAGGTAATGTCATTCATCATAGACTTTCCGAGGACATTGCCCTGGAGGAAAGATCTACTCAGACAGCCCCACTTCGCAAGATATCACCGAAACCTCTCCGCTTGGGTGGGTCTGACTGCGTTCAGACTATCGAAAAACTGGCCAGAGCGAGAGGTTTTTCTAAAGCAGCTGCAAAGGCGATCGCCAATGCTAGGAGAACGTCCTCGAGAGCTGTTTACCAGTCGAAGTGGGCTTCCTTCAGGGCATGGTGTAGAAAGGAGGGAATTTCCTCTTCCTCTACCTCTGTGAGCCAGATAGCCGATTTCCTGCTTTATTTTTTTTTTAAGAAATGTGCAGAAAACTGGCGGTCCGTCCCCAACCATCAAGGGATATAAGAGCATGCGTCGGCAGTCTTCCGACACAGAGGACTAGACCTGTCTGATAACAGGGATCTTCACGATCTCCTGAGATCATTTGAGACATCCAAAGATACCTCAGGCGAGGCCTCCTTCTTGGAACCTGGAATTTAGTCCTTAGACTGTTAATGTCGATCCTTTCGAACCTCTACATGAAGCGTCTCTTAGGAACTTGACTAAGAAGGCTCTTTTCCTAACTGCTCTGGCGACGGCGAAGAGAGTTAGCGAAATTCAGGCCATTTGTAAGAGAGTGGGCTTCAAGGGGGACAATGCTGCTGCTCTTTGAGTCCCCACTTCTTAGCAAAGAATGAAAAACCCGTCGAACCCTTGGCCAAGGAGCTTTGAAATCAAGGGTATGACAAGCCTTGTGGGCCAGAACCTGAGAGAGTCCTGTGCCCTGTCAGGCTCTAAAGTTTTATGTCCACAAGACTAAAGAAGTACGAGGTCCCTCAGATAATCTCTGGTGTTCGGTTAAACGACCCGATATACCGTTATCCAAGAACGCTTTGGCGTTCTTTCTGAGGGACGTCATTAAAGAGGCTCATTCGTCTTCCACACAGATCGATTTGAGCCTCTTGCGAGTGAAAGCTCACGAGGTCAGAGCTGTTGCAACCTCGCTTGCCTTCCAAAGGAACATGTCGATCAAGGACATCCTTGACGCCACCTTTTGGAGGAGCAATTCAGTATTCGCCTCACACTACTTGAGAGATGTGAGAACGATATACGAGGACTGTTGTTCTCTTGGGCCATACGTTTCTGCAGACACAGTCTTGGGGGCTGAAGGTAGCTCTCTCCCTATCCCTTAGTTAGTTTAGGTTAAGGTTTTAGTTGATGTGTTTTTGGTTGTGGTGAGGCTTTGGTGAAGACCTCCCATCTTTTAGCTTAGTGTTCAGGGGGGTCTTTGTTAGTTGGTCAGGTGGTGTCAGTTGCTTCGTTGCCCTCATTTGTATGGCGCTATGCTCTTGTCACATTGAGGTCACGTCCCCGTTGACAGAGCATTCAGAGCGCACCAGCACTACAGGTCTCCACCTGGCTGGCAACTCTGATTAAGCACAAGCAGGCTGTAGTGACAGTAATCACAGAGTCTACTTTGCTAACAGGTGAGGGAACCAAGGTGGTATATCATCTACTTAATTTAAGTTTCCTACAAATACCTATTCTGGTCTCTTCCCACCATCCGAAGGTGGGATTCAGCTATATATATATCTGCCAAGTAAGTCTCATGAACAAAATGTTATTGTTATAATACAATTAAGTTTGTTCATACTTACCTGGCAGATATATATAATTAAGTGCCCACCCACCTCCCCTCAGGAGACAGTGGCACTGATAAAATATGAATAGAAAATGGGAATGGTTCCTGATATTCCGCCTCCCAGCGGCGGGGAAGGGACAAATGGGTACTACCAACCTGGCCGCCCACTGCGTCGTGCCGCGAGTTTTGAAATTCTGTCGGACTTCGGAGAATACAGCTATATATATATCTGCCAGGTAAGTATGAACAAACTTAATTGTATTATAACAATAACATTTTTAAATAATCTCAGATCTTTCACTCTCTCTTTACATTTCTCATTGTCTTTTAATTATATTGTATCTTTGAACTGACTCATAATTATATTGTATCTTTGAACTGACTCATTTTCTTCTTCAAATCAATACCACTGTTTCCCTTTTATATCCAAATCAGGAATTGGTGTTACAGGTCCAACAAAACAAAGCCCTCACTGTTTTGGAGGCCATCCCCATCTCACTTGTTTATTGTCATTTGAGACTGTTTTACGCGACATGAATTATACTTGCATTTTAATAAGGGGATTTTCATCCTCCAAAATGTCAAGCACTTTCCCCCAGTAGTGGGTCTTTTCCCAGTAAACTGCATAAAACTCATCTTGCTGAATATCTACATAATGGGGAAGCGTTCCTGCTAGGTTTTCATGAATGAGTAACCTCTTCATAGTAAGTGATAGAATATCCACATTAGATTTGTCAAATTCTGTTTCTGAACTTAAAATCTCTGCATAGGGCTCATCTAGCTGAGAGTCAGAGTCCTCGAAAATTTTCCTTTTGGTAGGCTTCTTCCTAGACTGCTGCTTAGCTGGTAATTTAAGAAAATACCTTGACGATTGCAAGTTCAATTGTCTGCAATGATGTGTGGCAAGGTGACTATCAAACAAGAGGAGCAGGGACGGATGTGCTTTTTGTTACCTCACAGAAGTGCTCAAAAAAAATATCTTGGTAAATCCCATCCCATATTCACTTACCCCATATATCATGTTGGGTAAGGAGCCATCACCTTTCCAGCTGCTCATTACACATACTCCTTTCCCTTTGAAAATAACTAATGGGTCCATTGCAGTACCATCAGCTGAAATGGTTTGATTTTCCCAATTACCACCACAAGAAATTTGTATTGCTGGTTTGCCAATGCCGTGAACTGTTTTCCATGTGGAAGCATCCACTAGAAATGGGTTTAATGAGAGAGAATGCTACATAAAAATAGGTGGAGTAAAAAAAAATGCCCTTGTGGGGTAATTAAAGTGAGGCACTGTTTTTACCATATTGCATAGGGACAAAATGGGGTAAAAAAAAATCCCCCTCATTGTGTGATAGACATGATAATCTGATAAAGTTACTTAGATTAATTGAAAAATTTGACAACTTGTTAATAAGATCCTTGAGTTTCAAAGGAATCCTAGCTATATATGAAGCATGGCATTGATTTGAAAAAAATATCCAAATCTGTTTTGTAATGAGACCTTTTTGATTTGACTTCAAATATTCAATATTTATTCTCTGTTATACCTGTAGCCTCTGTTTTTGCACACAGCCTTCCTATGATAATAGAGTGCAAGATGATATACTTTGGGAAAGTGCTGAGTCTTTGGATAGAAAAAATTGGAGGTCACCTTTTTTTTTTTACCCCACATAACCCCCTACCTTCTTTTACCCCACTCTATTATACTTGTTTTATGTTCCAATTCAGAGGTTCTTTGAAGAACTTGATTCTATCATTAGGACACCTTTTTTCCCCCTTATACAGTTCACGGTAATGTGAGATAATATAGTTTAATTTAAATTTTATTAAACTAAATGCACTACTATAGCTACAGATATTTTATTCTTGTTTGCAGGATTGAGGGCTAAAATGTCGGATGGAGGACCAATTTAATGGAAATGGCTATTGCTCCCACTATCAGCAAGCAAGAGACAGAGGCAGAGGTCACAGAGCAGCCACCACCAGAGACAGATGCAAAGGAACAAGATTTGGCCTTACATTTAGATGCAAATCTGCCTCCATCTCTCATCTCTTCGACTTCAGCGTCTATCACATCAGCACCTTTAGAAATCACCGCTCCAGGAACCTTTGACTTCGATGTCCCTGGCGCTTCAGGCTTTGCAACCCCTGGCCCTTCAGGCCTTGTATCCCGTCTTCACCACCCCAGTCCGTTCTGTCTCCATCACTCCAACACTCGTTCATCCTGCACTGACTTGACCCCAGAATCTGTTCGGCCATATCCCGAAGCTGCTGCCTGTCCCTCTTGTACTAAGAATTTATTCAGTAAAGCCATATTTGTTCATGAAACTTACTGACGAGATATATATAGCTGTATTCTCCGAAGTCCGACAGAATTTCAAAATTCGCGGCACGCAGTGTGGGCGGCCAGGTGGTGGTACCCATTCCCGCCGCTGGGAGGCGGATATCAGGAAACTATTCCCATTTTCTATTCATATTTTTTCTGTCGCCGGTCGTAAACAACTGTTTACAGACCTCCGCCTAGGATTTTGAAACTTCATTAGCCGCTTAAGTATCCTAATTATTCTTACGATTATTGACTTGGATTTGTGGCTAGGCATACGCTATCGTAAATTTTTCATTGCATTTGATGTCTGAGGCTAGTTAGCTAGTTTCAGATTTTGTTGTCTGCATGGGGGATGGTGGAAGCTACCGGAACTTTCGGTAGACACTCGCTTAGTGTATATGGCGTTTACTTGTTTTCTTTGCATAAGTTCAATGTAATTAGTGTAATGTGTGACTGATTACGGAAGAAGTAGGATTCATGTACGCATTTTAGAGCGTGTTAGAATCAGGAGTTTTCCTCCACAGTAAACAGAAGTTAGAAATAATGAACCTTCTAACCTCCTGTAGATTTTATTTTGCCTAACCCTGTGGTATGGCTTCACGGGCCTAGAAGAAGTGTCTGCTAGAGGATTACATCAAGTAATCTTAGACTAAAGTGCTCGCTCTCCAATCAGTGTTGTGAAGTGTAGTGCCCCTTGTGTTGTGGAGGGGGCGTCAGATCGGCCCCATAATGCCTCTAGGCCTGGACCTCTGTCGGACACCCCAGGAACTTCAGGGGAGGGAAGGGCATGTCCCGAAAGCCGCAAGAGGGTTAACGGGGGCTGGGCTCCCCACCGATCTGGCGTCCCTTCGGTCAGAACCTGTTGACGCTTCCCAGGCTGCTAAAGATCGTGCACGCGCACGAATCTTGAAGGATTGCTTCTCGTCCTCCGAGGCGTCCTCCCCGCGCAAGGGTTGGAGCTCTCGGAAGGACTCGCGCCCTCTAAGAAGCTTTAGAGAAGAGGACGCTTCACGTCCCTCTCTCTCGTTAGGAGGGAACGTCAGATCGGCCCCCATAACGCCTCTAGGCCTAGACCTCTGTCGGACTCCCAGAAATCAGGGAGAGGGCATGTCAAAGCCGAAGGAGAGTTACGGGTTTTTCATGCTGATCTGGCTTCCTTTCGGCAGGTCCTGTTGTCGCTTCCCAGGCTGCCGAAGATCGAGCACGTGCACGAAGCTTCAAGGGTTGTTTCTCGGCCTCCGAGGCATCCTCCCCACACAGGGGTTGGGGCTCTCGGAAGGACTCGCACCCCCCACCCCCTAAAGAAGCTTTAGAGAAGAGGACGCTTCACGTCCTCTCTCTCGTCACGAGAGGATGAGGATAAAGAGACCACATTTACCCTTTTAGAAGAATGCACTGGCTCTTTTTCTAAGGGACATTTAAGGAGGCTCATTCATCTTGCCAGAAGAGTGATTTGAGCCTCCTACTGCGAGTGAACGCTCATGTATATATCATTTATACATTATTAAGGAGGCTCATTTCCATCTTTCCAGAAGAGTGATTTGAGCCTCCTGCGAGTGACCGCTCATGTATACATCATTTATACATTATTAAGGCGGCTCATTCATCTTGCCAGAAGAAAGTGATTTGAGCCCCCTGAGATTGAACGCTCATGTATACATCATTTATACATTATTAAAGAGGCTCATTCATCTTGCCAGAAGAGTGATTTGAGCCTCCTGCGCTTTAGTGACGCTCATGTATATGAACGCTCATGTATATATCACTTGTACATTATTAAGGAGGTTTCATTCATCTTGCCAGAAGAGTGATTTGAGCCTCCTGCGAGTGAACGCTCATGAAGTTAGAGCTGTTTCAAACCTCGCTAGCATTCCAAAAGAATTTGGTAATCAAGGACATTCTTGATTCCACCTTTTGGAGGAGCAACTCAGTATTCGTCTCCTCTCCTCATGCGCTCCGTATACGTTATGTAACGTTCGCTTTACTTCGAAAAGCAAGCTGATAAGTTTGACGGCCGGCAAGCTGCTTTGCACAGTCAAACACAACTTATGTCTCTGGTCGGCATAAGAAGGGCAATTTAGACGTGAGGAAGTTCTTTTTGGAGGTGCTCGACGTCCTATAAGTAGAGACATTCTCCAGGACGCTTCGGGCAAGCACCTTGCGGAAGACGAAAGCCATACGTCTTCCTTTAGTGTTCACACTCTTCAGGAGCAGCGTGCGGCTCTCCATGGAGACTCGCATGAGGACGTCCCTTAAAAATATTCAACGTCATACAAAGCACGCTTGGTTCGTCTAACATTGAGATGTTGGCAAGGTCGCTCGCCAGGACGCCTCTTGGCGGGCCTTGCATGCATTAAGGCGCTCAACGAGTTCCTCTCTGAACGTCGTTCAGAAGACTTGTGTTCTCTGCTCAGACACGCTCGTAGCTAAGCAGGACGTTTTTTGAGGACGCTCAGCAGGACGCTAAGCAGGACGCTTTTGAGGACGCTCGCAGGACGCTTTTGAGGACGCTCAGCAGACGCT
The DNA here is from genome assembly GCF_015104395.2 of Macrobrachium nipponense. Lineage (NCBI taxonomy): Eukaryota > Metazoa > Arthropoda > Malacostraca > Decapoda > Palaemonidae > Macrobrachium > Macrobrachium nipponense. The sequence goes on along the minus strand of NC_087200.1, from coordinate 174,647,663 downwards.
TCCAGGACGCTTTTGAGGGCGCTTTTGTGCACATTCGCCAGGACGCTTCGGTGGAAGCTCGGCAGGACGCTTTGCGAGAGAAAAGACTTGTAGAAGGCGTTTTATTTGCTGTTCAGGACGTTTCTTAGGACGCTTGACGCTTTATAAACGCTCGTCAAGAGGAGGTTTTTTCAGGACTCTCCACAGGACATTCCTTTACAGAAATTTTTAAAAAGGATTCGGAGTTAGCGGAGAGACATACCCGAATTTTTTCTTCGATCCCTCCTTTTCCTCTTCATCGATTTCTCTGAGAATCGGGAAGATTATATACTCGGATTCCTGGGTGACTTTCCGTCATGTTAAAGGGTTTTCCCCTATTAGCAAAGTGCTAATAGTTTTGTCTAGTAAGGACGTTTTCCCCATTGTCAAGATACTAAACGTTTTGTCATTTAAGTGGGGGACCCCTCCCCTCATAAATGGGGTAGTTCTCATTGACATAGATTTTAACGTTTTTATCGTTTAAAAAGCGGATAAACTCATTAACAAATTTCGAAGAGCTCTCATTCATTTTCAGTAGGCTCATCCGGGAGTAAGAAAAGACTGTAGACTATATCCAGGAAGTCTTATGTCCAATATCATAAGAACTTTGAACGGTCCTTTTTCGATCCTCGGTTCTCTCTTGATGATCTCTATTCGAATATTACTCCCTTTTCTTGGCAAAGAGTCAAGGAGTTCTTTTAAAAAAGTCTCATTCATTAGAACGTGGACAGTCGTTTTCCTTTCTCTCTTCCTCGTCGAGGAAAGATGTAGTAGAGAATCGATGTTCAAATTACTACAATACTTAGTAGTTTATCTTTGCGGTTCATTTGCTAAACGCATGGGTCAAGTCATATACGCATATGTATTTACCTCTGCGGATAGAAGCCGAAAGAACTGTTGTTCTAATGTATTTATTTGACACTCCCTTCAACCTTCCAAGAGTTTTCGGAGTAAGAATAACTATTCAGGTATTGTTTACGACAACACCAACTCAGATTCTGTATTTAGCGAATTTTGTTTCGTTTAAATATGCCTGCTTGAGAGTTTCCTTTTGCTCGATAATTTCATACCTATCCTTCGTAAAAGGAGTAGCTGGCAACTCAGGCAGATAGTGCGAGACGATGAACAAGGCTGCTGTTACTGTGATGTGATCTACGCAGTACCGGCTAGCTCGGTGTCATGCGCGTTTGGTTGCGTCTCTCTGCAATACAATCATGGATTTTAGCCTCGGGTTGTTTTAGGAAATTTCTAGTAATCATGAATGAACATGCCTTCCGTTTACTTAGAAAATTTCAACAAGATATCTCTTATACTTGTTCGGTGCGGGTTTACCGCACGGTAAACAGATCTCTGTACGAATCTACCGCGGCATAGCACTATAATAATGCTCTCCTGCTTAGCAAAGTGCAGCCTTATTTAGGGAAGGAAGCAGGCTGAGTAGGGATGGATGAGTTTGTGGGGGACCATTTCCTCGCTGGAGAAGCTTGTTTTTCCCTGAATAAACAGCAATTCAGACCTCTACAATTTTTCCTCACGAAGAAATTGGAATAACATCAAAGATCTTGTAATAATTCTAATTTTCTCCTCCTCAACGGCTTGAGGATCACGCCTCGGGTGATAGCGAGAGGGTGCCAGACATGTCCGAACAGAGGAACAGATGTTCTGGCATTGTCTGAAAGAATTGGAAGCCAAATTGGTCGGCTCTCCAGTTCCTCGAAGGGTGGGAGTTTGGATCGAGTGGCCCAATCATCTCGGATAATTTCTCAGCTCTTTCATAGCTCAAGAACAGAGAATGGTTATGGGCTTGGGCACGGAACGTAACGGTCCTCAAGAGGTTCGTTTAAACTAGTGCACGTCCGTGCGGGTCTTCTCGATCCGAAGGCAACAAACTACTGGACGTCTGAGTAATCCGCACTTAGAAGTATTTCGAAAGTGAGGAGAGACTGAGGGCGTCCTTTCGTTAAGTTTTTCGTAATTTTGAAGACGAAGGAGCTTCCTCTTAAGTTGTTCCCTTATTCATGATCCTAGAGGATTAGCTTTAGTCGCCACATGTTGGCCTCTAAGAGGTTGGATTCACAGAGGTCAGGTAATTCAGAGAATTGTCCAAAGACCCTTCCCGAGAGAATCGGTGTAATCTAACTTCGTCACTTAGTGAAGTATCTAATATCTCTCCTCTCTGAGTCTGAAGGCGTTCAGACTATCGAGAAGCGATAAGATCTTCTAGATTAATGGCAGTCTCTTGGCCCAGGCAAAGCAGTGCTGCCTATTTTCAGTGTTTCAATCGGAGCGGGCCGTTTCTGGATAGTGAAGGGAAATGACTGTTCCTCCAACTCGACCTCTGTGAATTTCTTTATGGTTCTATCTTTCCGTATGCAAGTAACGAGATAAGATAGAAGTCCTAACTATTGTAGAATATGCAAATATGTTGTTGACGGCCTCTAGGCTCAGAGATTCGTTCTGTCAAACAACAAAGCTTCACGATCTTTGAGGTCTGGGGAGATCTTGAAATTCTCTGGATCGCAGGTTCCGGCATGGAAACTTAGACGTAGTCTGAGTTTCTGATGCCAAAGCATTTCGAACCTATCCTTTCTGCGAACTTAATACACGTGACCAGAAAGGGTCTAACATTCTAACCGCTCTAGCCACGGCAAAGAGGGTTAGTGGAGCTTTTAGCTATCATCAGAGGTTTTAGCTTTAAAGGACATAATGCGGTCTGTCCTCTAAGCCTTCCGTTCTTGATAAGAACGAAAAACCTGTCTAACCCTTGACCCGAAGGTTTGGAGACCAAGGGTATGGCACAAATTATTGGGCAAAGGCATTAGAGAGTCCTGTGCCCTGTCGGGTCTCTCAAGTTTTATCTTAATAAAACTATAGTAAGTCGAGGTCAACGGACAATCTGCGGTGTTCCGTAAAAAGACCAGACTGGTTCATGTCCAAGAACACCCTGGCATTATAGTCAGGAGTTCTTTTAAGAAGTCATTCATTATGTTTGCATAAAGATTTGAGATTTTTTCTTAATATGAATGCTCAAGAGGTGAGGGCGCGGCCTCGGAAGCATTTCAACAGAGCATGACACTCAGTAACATCCTGAGTGCCACGCTTTAGCGAAGCAACTCTGTGTTCGCTTCACTCCCGACACGGGATGTGAAGACGACATTGAGATCTGTAAGTCGCTAGTAGGACCTACATATCCGTAGATATATTATTGGGCCAGCAAGCAACACGAATCCTATCCTATAGAAAAGGGATAGGTGTGCTTTTAACTTTGAAGGGTTGGTCGCTTGAGGCGCGTTCCTTTTCTTTAGCCTAGAAGTTATGGAACTAACTTTAATAGGTTAGGTCAGGTGGTGGTTTTAGCTTCGTTGCCCTCAGAAGTATGGTCATATGGTCTAGTCACATTGTGGTCACGCCCCTGTTGACAGATCATCTAGAGCGCACAGCATACAGGTCTCTACCTCGCTGGCAACTCTAGTAACGCAGAAGCAGACTTTAGTGACAGTAATCACGAAGTTCGGCTATGCTAACAGGTGAGGAACCAAGATGTATATCATCAACTATTTAGTTTCCCAAAAATCCTATTCTGTCTCTTCCCACCATCCGAAGGTGGGATTCAGCTATATATATATGTCAGGTAAGTTTCATGAACAAAATGTTATTGTTATAATACAATTAAGTTTGTTCATACTACCTGGCAGATAATATAATTAAAGTGACCCACCCACCTCCCCTCAGGAGACAGTGGGCACTGATAAAATATGAATAGAAAATGGGAATAGTTCCTGATATCCGCCTCCCAGCGGCGGGAATAATGGGTACCACCACCTGGCCGCCCACTGCGTGTGCCGCGAATTTTGAAATTCTGTCGGACTTCGGAGAATACAGCTATATATATATCTGCCAGGTAAGTATGAACAAACTTAATTGTATTATAACAATAACATATTTTTTATAATGTTTTATTTGACCCTCTAGTACCTTTACAGGCTCCAAAGTAGTTGCTAACTGAAAAAATATGCCTGAAAAAAATGGGCAATCACTACCCCCTACCATAACCTGTACGGCTTTACCTTACAGGGTGGGGGGATGGCGTACAATTTTTGGAAAAAGTACAGAAATGTTCACATTTCTCTAATTACACATAAGGTTGGCCTTTGTTGTTACTTGGAGAGTAGTTAGCCAAATGTATAAGGTATCTTTTGGTGCCAGTCTGGTTTCAATAATAGTCCCAAAAACTTTTTTTGTTCATGAAACTTACCTGTCAGATATATATATAGCTGTATTCTCCGAAGTCCGACAGAATTTCAAAAACTCCCGGCACACGCAGTTGGCGGCCAGGTGGGGTTAGTACCCATTCCCGCCGCCGCTGGGAGGCGGGATATCAGGAATCATTCCCATTTTCTATTCAGATTTTTCTCTGTCGCGGTAGTGAAAACACCTGTTTCCATTACCTCCGCCTAGGATTTTTGAAACTTCATTAGCCGCTTAAGTATCCTACTAACTTATTTTTTGAATGATTGACTTGGATTTGTGGCTAGGCATACGCTATCATAAATTAATTAAAAATTTTTTCATTGCATATGATGTCTGAATCTAGTTAGCCTAGTTCAGACTTTGTTGTCTGCAACCTGGGTAAGGGGAGGCTACCGAAACCTTCGGTAGACACTCGCTTTAGTATCATGACGTTTACATGTTTTCTTTGTTAGAGATCAATGTAATTAGTGTAATGTTGACTGATTCCGAAAGAGACGTATAATTCGTATGTACGCAAATTAGAGCGTGATAGAATCAGGAGGTCTTCCTCCACAGTAACAGAAGTTAGGATAATGGAACCTACTAACCTCCAGTAGGACTTTATTTTGCCAAACCTGTGGTATGGCTTACGGGCCTAGAGGGAGTTCTGTGAGAAGTAATCCCCTTTCTATTATGGTGGATTACATCAAGTAAGCTTGAAAAGTGCTCGCTCTCCAATCAGTGTTGTGAGTGTATGATGTTGATTTTGCCCCATATGTTTGTTGGGAGGGGGGCTCAGATCGGTCCTATCGCCTCTAGGTCTAAACCTCTGTCGGACTCCCAGGACCAGGGAGGGGGCAAGTTGAAAACCGAAGGAGGTTACGGGAATCCCCCCACCGATCTGGCGTCCCTTCGCAGGATAAGGCTGCCAAAGATCGTGCACGTGCACGAATCATGAAAGATTGCTTCTCGTCCTCCGAGGCGTCCTCCCCGCAAGGTTGGAGCTCTCGAAAGGACTCGCGCCCTCTAAAAAAGAAGCTTCAGAGAAGAGGATGCTTCACGTCCTCTCTCTCGTCAGGAGGGAGCGTCAGAGTACTGATCTGGCGGTCCCTTCGGCTTGACTTAATATCGATAAGCGTGACAAAGACGCAAAATGTCGCACAGGCGGCTGTCGTCTTGGTCAAGAGATTAAAAATGTCCTTAAGGCAGGACCCTCACAAGGACGCCTTTCGAGACATTCAACGCTCTATCGAGAGGAAGGAACGTCTTACTCGTGTAGCAAGGATTGTTTTCTTGCTTTCCAAGACGCTCCACCTTCACAATTTGCCTCATCGAAGGCCAGGAAGGCCCCTGGCTTCGTTAAGATGGCCACTTCGCTCTCTGCGAAGAGAGCGTTTAAGAGAGTCCAGGATTGGATGGATTCAAGGAAGGTTAAAGGGAAGACTTCGTTTGCACTTCCTCCATCTAGACTGGGATCTGGTACGAAACAGGAGAAGAAGCAGGATTGAAAGCACCGTCTTCTTCTCAAGGAGATTTCGCCAATTTGGTGGACGCTCCAAGGAGGTCTTATTTGTCATCGGCTAAGGTTTCCTCCTCCCCTCATGGCGCTATGTATACGTTACTGTGACGTTCGCTTTACTACGAAACGGGATATTGTTCAAGCTCATAAGCTTGACGTCCGGCAAGCTGATTTGCATAGTCAAACAGCTCGCCAAGAAGCATCTTACTCATCCCTAAGGGACGCTCTGTCAGCGGACAGAGATGACACTGGACAGGACTATCCTAGTTTTCGACGGAGGAGAAGGGCAAAGAATTCCTCATACCCAAGAACACACAAGGCGTCCTTTTAAATGCCCTTCTGCATGTCGATGAGCGTGACAAGACGCCAAGATGTCGCACAGCCCGGCCGTCGTTTTTTGTCAAGAGGGGCGAACGTCCTTAATACTCGTCCTGATGACGATCACCGTACTTATGCTTAGGACGCTCGCGTTTCATGACGGCTCTCCCCTCGCCAGGAAGCCTCTCAAGTTACTCGTGTTGACGCACGTCATTCACTATGACGCTTCCCTTGATGTTCGTCGCTCTTCTATTCCGGACGCTCTTCAAGATTGATAAGGCTTTTTTGGAAGACGCTCGATGTCTACACATCTGGACGCTCGCCAGGACGCTAGCGAGGACGCTCGCCAGGACCTAGCGAGGACGCTTTTGAAGACGCTCGGCATCCTACAAGGTCAGTGACGCTCGGTAGAGCCCTTCGCCAGGACGTTCTTCAGAACGATAGGCGTCCTACGCATCAAGACGTTCGGGCAGGATTCCTGCAAGAACGCTCTTCAAGAGGGCGTCGTCGAAGTAGAGGAAGGAGTTTGGTCTCGTCAAGATGTCTACTTCGCTTTCTACGAAGGGGGGGGAGCGTTCAATAGAATCCATCACTTGATGAATTCCAGGAAAACTGTAAGCAGATTTCGGTGTCATAAAACGCCTTGTCTGCTTTCGGGATTGCGCTGCCGAAGGGGAACATTAAGGTCCTTCCTGTCGTAAGCCCAGTCTCTAATCAGGAATCCTGCCCCTTCCTCGATTTCCTTTCTGCGGGGAATCGGGAAGGCTATATGCTCGAATTCCTGGATTACTTTTCCGTCATGCAATTGGGTTGAGTTTTCTCATTGACAAGTTCTTAATAACATTTTATCGCATAAGCGGATAAGTAACAAAATTTCGAAAGAGCTCTCATTCATTAGTCAGAGGCTCATCCAGGAAAAAGACTTATAGACTACGTCCATGAAGTCTTATGTCAAATATCATAAGAAGCTTGAAACTTTCCTTTTCGATCTTCGGTTCTCACTTGAGGATTTCCATTTGAATAATATTATTCCTTTTCTTGGCAAAAGAGAATGAAGACAGTCGATTTCCATTCTCTCTCTCTTCCTCGTCGAGGAAAGAATGTAGGGTAGAGAATTAGATGTTCAAGTGACTGCAATACTTAGGTATTTTATCTTCGCGTCATATTACTAATGTAAAGTTCAAGTCATATACGCATATCGTGGTTACCTCTACAGATGGCAACCGAAAGGACTGTTATTTTAAGTGTATTTAATCGGTCCTTCCTGCAAACTTCAGGAGTTTCGGTGTAAGGACAATGCTTGAAGGTATTGTTTTTACAACAACACCAACTCAGCTTCTGCATGTAGCGAATTATGTTTCGCTTAAATATGCCTGCTTGAGAATGTTCTTATGATCGATAATAGTAACGAACCTATTCCTTCGTAGAAGAGAGTAGCTGGTAACTCAGGCAGAATAGTGCGAAACGAGAGGTTGCTGTCATTGTGGATGACGCAGTATATTTAATCGGTACTCCCGGCAACTTTCCAGGAGTTTCCGATTTAACATTTTGGTTAATTAAGCGTAATGTACGACAACACAAAAATCAGCTTGTTCCGACACGGCATACAAACCTTCGGTCCTTTTACAATAGGAATAGGAAGGTACTAGCGGCAGCTGGATAGGTCGTAAGCTTTCGAACAAGGGGTTCGGTAGTTAACTGCTTGTCCGACGGCGCGCGCACGCGACTGAGGGAGGTAAACAAATCACTTTTGCTTTCGGCCTCACAGCGAGTGGACGTGTGTGTTCGACGCTCTCTGCCCGCTTCTCGTCGTTTGCTTTCTGAGTATATTGGTTGTGTTTGTGTATGAAAGAATTCATTGTAAGTACAATCATTTCTCTCTTTTCATATTAATTGAACTGCAATTAATTAATGATGGAATCTCCTCGCCTCGCTACCCACGGAGACTATGCCCGGGTACCGAGAAGGGCGTAAATGCGGGAAGTTCCGCTCTTTCCCGGAGATAGACCCTCATATTTGTGTGCTCGGTCGCGGGGGCGCGAATGCTCCCGAGCCGAGCCTTGTAATGTGTTTATTAATTGGTCGGAGGCGCAGTGGATTTTGTATGAGGGTAGGGTGGGGGAAGCGAAGGCCTGCAAAGGAGTCGTCGGAAAGCTCTCCCGCGACTCCTTTGGTGACGGACACTTCGTCTTCTTTCCTGCCGCCCGCTCAACTTCCACGTCTCGCGCCTTCCCCTTCGGGGGGGGGGTTTCTGGGTCCTTCTCCTCTCCTGGACTTGTCGAGTGTGGAGGAGGGCGCTGGATACCCTGACGTCGAGTTGTACTCTGGGTCCTCCTATCCGTTCGTCTTCGCGCGAACGGGTAGAGGATCCCCCTAATCACCCGACTTTTGCCTCCTCAGGTGCGGTTGCCGCGAAGGATGACCTCGGACAGGTGGGGCATCGTTGGGGCTGCAGGGCGTGCCGAGTGTCCAGGGGCTGCTCTACCATACTCGCTGGCTCCGTGGCGGTCACCCATGCAACGGTCACGAACACCACCACGACCATTACAACACCCGGCTACGCTTCACCTCCTCACCTGGTGTACACCCAGCACCGGTCTCTGTGACACCACTACATCGGTGCAGGGGCCGTTGCCGTAACTCTGGGGGAGTGTGATGCCGCCTTGCCTGTGTTTTTGCCGTGCCTGCGACCGGACTTCGGGTTGTGTGCCCGAAGAGCTCGCCCCTGGACCTCCCACCGGTACCTAGGATGTCTGGTGCCGCTGGTCCGCCCATCTAGACCGCCTACACAGTCTGCCGTACCTGCCGTACCTGCCCAGCTGCTGTCCACGGACGTGACGTGGACCACTGCTGCCGTTCCTGTACCTGCTCCTGCGGTTTTCTGCCGTTCCTGTGATGCCTGCACCTGCTGATGTTGTTCCTGTTCCTGGCGCCGCTGCTCCCGATGCTGATCTGTTCGGACAGGTGCGTCCGGGCCCTGTTGCTTCGGCAACAGCAGCCCCGGCTCCGCTCTGGATGACAGATCTGACGTCCGTCCTGAGAAGGTTGACGAGGAAGAAGAAGGAAAGGAGGAAGTCGTCGTCGTCTTCTCGTCTTCTTCGTCTTCGTCGTCGTCTGCCGCCTCTTCCCCTTCGTCTTCTAAGGCTCCCCTGCCGAAGAAGAAGAAGGTCGCCTACCCCCCCCCTAAGAAGTCTCCTTCGGGAACTTCTAAGGGCCCGTCTCGCTCTGGTGAGACGGGGGGTTTCTTCCGCTGGTCGCCCTGCTCCTTCGGGAGCAGGACCCGTCTCTTCTCCCGCAAGGAAGAAGACTACGGGGACCAGAGGAGTGCTGGCTAACACCGGCACTTCCTCACCTGCTGTCAGTGGTTCGGCCACAGCAGCAGGGTCCGTCTCGGCCTCTCGTTCGCGAGAGGTACCGAGTGTACGGTCGCTTACCAGCGACCGTGCAGCCAGGAACCAGACCTCTGAGTTCGCTCAGCGTCAGGTTCACGGCACGGAGCGGAAGACTGGTGACAGCCGCTCACGCGACTCTCACCAGACCAGTCTCGCTCTCGCGGCGAGCAGCTGGCTCACCCGGGCGGACGTGACGGTCCATGACCGGCCAACGGGCTGAGGCGGGGAGGGGAAGAGGTCCCCCGTTCGCCGGCACCAGCCACGGCTGGTACCAGCGAACTGACGCACCGTGAGGATACGCACCGATCTCACCGTGACAGTGGAGCTCGCCGGTTGCCTGACCGTCACTCTCACAGAGAGCGATCGGGTACGGCGACCAGCACCAGCTCCTCTGACACACCGAGACCGGAGCCGCTGTTCTCGGTCCAGCCGTTCTCCACAGCGAGACGGCTCGACTAGGTCTGCAGCTCGATCGCCACCGCGCGGGTTGGCGATCGCCTGCAGTCTTCCAAGCCCGCTGGTTCTGCCAGCGAGCGAGGAGGGAGCGTCAGGTCTGCCTCTTCCATACCTTCAACCTCCTCGGATTACACCGGGAGGGGTGAGGTATTGAGGAGTGATCGTGAGGGGTGCGCCCCTCAGGATCCCACCACGGCGTCGTACGTACCAGGCACGGTTCTCGGACCAGCCAGGTCGTACGCACAGGTGGTTGGAGCAGACCGAGAGGGGTCTGTCGCTGTTCCTCTCCTTGAGGGAGGAGGGTCTCGGGAGTTGCCCCTGTTGAGGGACTGGACGGTCCGACTCCGCAGGAAGCAGTCACTCCTGAGATCCAGAGGAACTTTGCGAGGTTATTGCGCTGATTCGTCAGCACAACGACTCACGGAAGGATCGCTGCTCCCACCATCCGAGCCCACGTCCTGGCTCGAGTCGTTCTGGGGCCCGAAGAGGGAACCCAGACCGACGGTGGGTTTTGCCGCGTTCTGAGCTGCCGGACTTAGTGCTGGACCAGGTTGGATCGCTTGTCTCCGGACAAGACGGCTCGCTCAAGTTCTGGCAGGTCGAGCAAGCTGCTTCCACCTCCTCTGCTGCGACAGCGGCGTTTTTTACGTGACATCTGAAGACCCGATGCCGCCCAAACAGGTGAACCCGGAGTTAGCCAGGCTGACTTCGGGTGTGTCTCTGCAGCAGCTCCTGTCCGAGAACCTGTGGTTCTCGCAGCAAGAGACATTCGGCTGGAATCTACCGCCATGGCAGCTTTCCAGGCCGTCTCCTGGCTAGATCTGTGGTCCCTCACAGTATCTAAGGTCGCAGCCAACTCCGGGGGAATTTCTCCCGAAGATGACTCGGCCTTCAGGAGACTTTTGCCAGTCTGGGGGAGGAGCCATCTCCTTCCTTGCCCACCAGACGGTGAACCTGTGGGCCAACCTGGTTCTCCGACGAAGGGACGCTGTCCTTACTCGGGTTTCCAGGGCGGCCCGGGCTGGCGTAAGCGGCGTTGGGACTTCGCAACGGACCTTTACGGAGTTCCACGTCTCTCTTCCCAGGAGAGATGGTGGACGCTGCGGTGGACAGACGGCGCACTGACGACAGTGGACCGTCTGGTTCACCAGGCAGTCTCGAAGGCCTCTGGGCAGCCTTGGACTGCGGCCAAGTCTAACGGCTCGGCTAGCGCTTCCTCGGTGGCTAAGACGGTAGCTGCGTCGAAGCCCCGGGGAATGACTCTGTCTTCTTCGACTTCTAGCAAGGGGAGCCGTAACCAGCCCTCCTCCCAGCCCTCCTCCTCCCGTGGAGGCTCTGGGAGGAAGTCGAAGAAAGGGGGGAAACGCTAGGGACGGCGTTCCCCCTCCCCCTCACCTGCTGCCGGAAGTGGGGGGGTGCCTGGCCAGCCATTGGGCAACTTGGCAGCGCTACGGCGCCGAGACCTGGATTGTAGATGTCCTTCGGAGGGAGATCTATTACCCTTCGAATCTCGGTCACCCCTCACCTCCAACCCGGTCCAAACAGCAGGCGTACGTTCCAGGGGCATCGAAGGACGTAGCATTGAGACAGGAGATCAAGACCATGCTGAGCAAGAGAGCTGTAGAAATCGTCACGGATCAATCACCGGGCTTTTACAGTCGACTCTTCCTGGTGGAAAAGTCTACGGGAGGCTGGCGCCCGGTGAAGATCTCTCTCCTGAACCGGTTTTGTTCGCCAGACCCGGTTCACGATGGAGACGGCACGCTCAGTGCTCGACTCTATCAGGGAGACGATTTCATGCTTTCAGTGGACTTGAAGGATGCGTATTTCCAAATACCATTCATCAGTCCTCCAGAAAGTACCTGCCGCTTCATCCTCGACGGGACGGTGTACCAGTTCAGGCCACTTTGCTTCGGTCTCTCAACCGCCCACAGGTGTTTCACGCAGTGTTCACTCTGGTGTCTGCTTGGGCCCATTCGCACGGGATACGTCTGATGGGGTATCTCGACGATTGGTTAGTCCTGGCGAGCTCCCGCTCGCAGTTGCTACAGGACAGGGATCGACTGCTCGAGTTCTGTCGCGATCTGGGGATCGTTGTGAACTTCGAAAGTCCGATCTCGAGCCCAAGCAGAGGATGAAGTACCTGGGTATGCTGATCGACACGGTAGCAGGGCGAGTCTTCCCCGCAGACTCGCGGATTAGCAAATTCGGGAGGCAGCCAACCAGTTCCTGTCTCGGCAGGAACGGTAGCTCAGCGATGGCAAGTCGTGATCGGACACCTGTCGTCACTCGGGAAGGCATTCCCTAACGGGCGTCTTCACCTGCGGTCTCTTCAGGGAGACTAAAGGAGAGTTGGTCACAGGCGACGGATCCCCCAAGCTTTCCATTGTCACTGACACAGGAGGTGAGGCAGGACCTAGCCTGGTGGCTGGACGACAGGAACCTCTTAAGAGGAGTGCCTCTGCGCATCTCCCCCCGGACATGCAGCTGCTCTCAGACGCATCGACCGAGGGAGGGGGCGCCACACCTGGAGGAGTTGCTGACTTCAGGAGTGTGGTACGAGAACGACAAGCACCTTCACATCAATGTACTGAAACTCAAGGCAGCGTTCCTCGCTCTCCAAGAGTTCCAGGACCGCTTGATGGGGACACTCAGTGGTGTTGATGTGCGACAACACCACGGTGGTGGCTTACGTCAACAAACAGGGGGGGCCTAGTGTCCCTCCCGTTGTACCAGTTTGACTCGGCAGGTGCACGAGTGGGCCGAGGCACACTCAATAGAGCTGTCGGCACGCTACATTCCAGGGAAGGAATGTAGTAGCAGACACGCTCAGCCGTCGGGATCAAGGGATAGGGACCGAATGGTCTCTACAACCAGGACGTGGCGGAAAGGCTCTTCGACCTGTGGGGGCGAGACCAGTCGAGGATCTGTTCGCCACCCGGCACAACAGGAAGCTCCAGGTGTTCTTCTCGGCCGTGCCGGACCCATGGGCAGCTGCAGAGGAGGCTCTTCAACACGTCCCGTCGGGACAACCTTTTCGCCTATGCCTTTTCCCCCGTTCACCCTGATTCGCAAGGTGATCAGTCGAGCACTGGTCACCCCGAATTCTCAGGATGATCCTGATGGCTCCCAAATGGCCACAGGCCATTTGGTATCCGGACTGCTGGCTCTTCTCGCAAGAGAACCGAGAGAGATTCCCCCTTGGCACAACCTTCTCGCCAGCCACACGTCGAGCGGTACCACCGAGCAGTCCAGTCCCTACGTCTTCACGGCTGGCTGTTATCCAACATCTCTTGCGAACGAGAGCTTTTTTTCGTAGCGCAGCAACAGAGATGGCTGGAAAACGTCCGTCAGTCCTCTGCAGCTGTGTACCAGGGGAAGTCGGCCGTCTTCTGTGGTTGGTGTCGTAGACGGGGCCTATCTCCTCTCAGAGCCACTCTTCAGCAGGTAGCGGATTTCCTCGTTTTTTCTTCGCCAGAGAGAAGAAGCCCTCTCAGTTCCCACAGTCAAAGGATACAGAGCCGCCTTGACGCTCGTCTGAAACTGACGGGATTGGACATCTCGAAACTCGTTCGAGATCTCCTTACTTAGGAGGAGCTTCGAAAGGTCTTGCCCACCCAGGGAACTCACAAGCCCCTCTTCTTGCTGGACCTGGCATCGGCGAAGAGAGTACGGGAACTTCATGCCGATAATGATTGCGGATGAGATGCTGCTTTGTCCTGGGAGGACGCTACGGAGCTATCTGAAGAGAACTCGACACCTCGGGCCTGAGTGTCGACGCCTCTTCGTTAGCACCGGGGTCATCAAGAAAGAAGTATCAAAGAACACTCTTTCGTCCTGGCTGCGTGAGGTCATCAGGAGGGCGTATGAGGCTGATGGTAGTGACGACATCCGTACGTTCCCGTCCGAGAGCTCACGAAGTCAGAAGTATTGGCCCCTCGTTGGCGTTTCGTAAGAACTTCTCCGTGGCGCAGGTATGGAAGGCAGGGGTCTGGTACAACCAGACCACCGACAACTTCCTTATACCTTTTGGATATTGCCTACAGGTCCTTGGATCGGTTTCCTTAGGACCCGTGGTGGCTGCTCAACACGTCGTCTAGCTAACCCAGCCCCACCCTAGCAGGCTGAACAGCATCGAGTCCTGGTGTGACTGTATGAATAGATAGTAAATGAGAAAGTGACTGGCTTCTCTTTCTATCTTTTTCTACCCCTCTACCTGTGGGTAGAGGGATACGGTCATCACCCTGCTGGGATAAGGACGAGATGCCGGTGAGCTATATGACAGAGCCCATCCTATCCCTTTCACTAGGGATAGGAGCAGAATATCCACCACTTCCTTCTACAAGGGGGGGAAGTGGATGCCTACAAGAGTCAAAACCATGACTTTATCTTTGCTCCTGTACAGGAACAAGTTCTTACATTGCTGGTACGAAGAGATACGCTTGCCTCTCTCTTAGTACTCGGTCCAGAGGTCTGACCATTGATCCTGCGGTGCACACCCCGATCAATCGGACAGAGGCTTGGATCCCTCCCTCGCTCTTACGACCAGGGAGGCTTCCAAGGTTGGGCGAACACCAGTCTGTTTCACAAAAACAAAAGACTCAGATTCACCCACCAAGAAGTGAGTCTTCCTATTGTAAAAGGACCAGAAGGTTTGTATGCCGTGTCGGAACAAATGGACAATTTGTCTAAAATTGCATTTTCCTAAACTATACAAACCTGAGGTCCTTTTACACATAGCCCCAACCTCATGCCACCCCTCACTCTGCAGTTTTTGCTTGGGCCAAAAGCAAAAGTGATTTGTTTAACCTCCCAGTCGCGCGCGCGCGCCTGTCGGACAAGCAGTTAACTACCGAAACCCCTTGTTCGAAAGCTTACGACCTATCCAGCTGCGCTAGTACCTTCCTATTCCTATTGTAAAAGGACCTCAGGTTTGTATAGTTAGGAAAATGCAATTTTAGACAAATTGTCATTTCTGTATTAGCGAATTTCTGTTTCGCTTAGATATGCCAACTTGAGAGTTTCTGTTCAAATAATGGAAAATCTATTCCTTAGATGAATAGAATAGCTGGCAACTCGGCATAAGACTGCGAGAAGGTGAACATAAGCTGCTGCCTGTAACTTGTCACAGTGTCTCACACTGTCACCAACTCAGTGTTAGGTAGCTCGTTGTACTGCTCAGTCGGTTACGTCTCTCTCTCCCGCGGGATTGATTTACGAACCGTATCTCTGCCCTACAATCATGACTTTCGCCTCGGGTTGAGGGGATTTCTGGTAATCATGAATAAACGACATTCCTTTTGCTAAGAAATTTTCAACAGAGATATCTCTTAGACATGTCGGCGCTGCTTACCGCACTGTAACAGAATTCTGTTACGAGTCTACCGCAGCATAGCACTATAATAATGCTCTCCTGCTTATGCAAAGCGCAGCCTTATTAGGGAAGGAAGCCATGCTTAGTGGGAGAATGGATGAGTCTGCTGGGGACCATTTCCTCGCTTGGAGAAAGCTTGTTTCCCTGAATAGACTGCAATTCAGACCTCTACAGTTTTCCTACAGGAGAACTGAAATAACATCAAAGATCTAGAGATAATTCTAAAACGTCTCTCAATGGGTTAAGGATCACCTCAGGTGATAATGAGAGGGAGCCAGGCATCCGGACAGAGGTCCTGGCACATAATCTAAAAGAATTGGAAGCATCTGGTTGGCTCTCCAGTTCCTCGAAGAGTGAGGTTTGGTTTTGGTCGAGTGGTCCAAATCATCTCAGATAATTCCGCAGCTCTCTCATATCCCAAGAAAAGAGAGATGGTTATCGGCATAGGCACGGAACGTAAACGATCCTTAAGAGGTTCGTTACACGATTGCACGTCCGTGCGGATCTTCTCGATCGACGGCAGCAACTACTGACGTTTGACTTTTGAGTAATCCTCGCTTAGAAGTATGTCGAGAGTTGTGGAGACTTTGGGGACGTCCTTTCGTAGATTTTGCAATATTGAAGACGAAGAAGCTTCCTCTACGTTGCGCCCTTATTCTCGATCCGAGAGCGGTAGCAATAGACGCCATCCTATGGTATGGAATGGGGATAGTTGGTTAGCCCTTTTCCCCTATTCAAAAGCTTAGGAAATGTAATAAGATAATCGCTGGCGTCAGAGGGAGTGAGAAAGACGCTGATCGCCCCATGTTGGCCTTCGAGAGGCTGGATTCACAGAGGTCACGTCCTTCAGAGAGCACTTTTCCAAGGACCCTTCCCGAGAGAATCGGTCTACTCTAACAGCTTCACTTCGAGAGGTACCTAAAATCTCTCCGCTCTGAGTCTGAATGCGTTCAGACTGTCAAGAAGCGAGAGGATCTTCAAGATTAATTGCAAGTCTCATTGCCAAAGCAAAGCAGTGCTGCATATTTTGCAGTGTACCAATCGGAGTGGGGCCGTTTCTGGACATAGGGCAGGATGAATGACTGTTCCTCCACCTCTGACCTCTGTGAATTACTTTACCGCCTTCCCATTCCGTCTGAAGTATGGGATAAGCTAGCAGTCCCAACTATTGTAGAATACGGAAATATGTTGACGGCCCTCTAGGCTCAGAGATTCGGATCTGTCAAACAACAAAGCCCTTCACGATCTTTGAGGTCTGTGGAAATCTTGAAATTTTTTAGATCGAAAGCTTCCGGCATGGAACTTAGATGTAGTCTGAAGTTCCTGATGTCAAAGCATTTCGAACCTCTCCTTTCTGTAAACTTAATACACGTAACCAGAAAGGCTAATTTTTCTAACCACTCTAGTTGCAGCAAAGATGGTTAGTGA
>NC_087200.1:174608407-174630428 GCF_015104395.2 Macrobrachium nipponense | reverse complement strand
CTCATCTACATACCATATGCCCATCCCAGTAAGCAAGCCAACCACTAGAATTTGGTAAAGAAACTTTTTTTTATGAATGTTTATACATTTTATTACATATGTAATATTATACTATGTACATACATAGTGTACTACTTTACTAATCATATGTACATTATCATTCCAGACTGACATGCACCTTGTAACTTACATAAACCAGACCTCTACATAGCCTACATTTCTTCATTTCACTAAAGGTAAGGAATTCTCAACTGTTTTTAATGTGTATAAATTGTTAATTATGAAACAGTAAATTTTGTACTTAAGTGGTTACATACCTTCCTTTAATATTCTATATCATTCCGGGCTGCCCATCACCTTTTCAAGCTCTAATCCTATCCTGTCATCTGTATAAAGCACACTGAAGTTAGGTATGGAATTCATCTTTTTTTAGTTTTTACTGTACCTTGTAATAAACATAGCTTTCTGAAATATACCTGAAATAATACATATAGAACTTCTATTACTGTACATACACATATGTACATACTACCCTGTAATTATCCTTATCATTGCAGGCTCCCTACACATGCATACTATCTCCATCTCCATCTCCCACAACCTAGCTAACAGCTTTGAGACTCACTAAAAGTTGGTAAGTATGTAAGGAATTCCTAACTAAGTTTTATACTGCATATGTATTAATATATTTTTTGTACATTCCAGAATCCCAGAACCCCTGAATGATGTAGGCTATGTAGCCACAAAAAACTTTGTCCAGGGTTACATAGCACGACAACTTTAAACTAAAAGTAAGGAATTATACGTACATTCACTCTTTTACTCTTGATATACTCTAATTTACATATTGCATTCAGGACTTTGTGTAGTATTTTGTACTAATTGTGTACTTTTACCTTCCAGAACCACCATTTTTGGATGAAAATAACTCCAGGTTGTACATAAAACTTCAGGAAACTACATGTAGTGTACCCAAAGGATTACAAGTAAGGTTTTTATAACTTTTTTTATAAGTTTAATACTTTTTTCCGACGTTGTTCCGGCTTACGACGATTTTCGGGTTACGACGCGTCTCAAGAACGGAACCCCCGTCGTAACCAGGGGACTGCCTGTACTATCCTTTATACTACTTCAGCAATTGTGTGGATATTGCTGTTTATTCCTTCTTTTTTTATCATATTATCTCATGTATCTAGATTGTGCATGTTTTGTGTATTTTACTGTCTGTATGTTGTATATTCCATGTACGTATATGGCCCTGAGCTGAAATAAAGGATATTATTTCTGGGATTTACCTGTGTCGCCCAGTGAAATGTCCTTATAGCACTCATTTCTGGGTATAAGTAAATGCGGACCTCCAATTTCCCTTTCCAGGCTACACCCGACTAGCCGAGGAAGCATTTGTCAGGGTAGACAGAGTCCCAAAGGAGACTGTGATCTATCCTAGAGATCAAGCGCAGTCAGCATGGGTCCGCACCCTTTCGGAATGGAATTGCATCAACACTAAGTTGACGCCACACAAAGGTTGCTACACCATGTTTGTGGTGGGGGATAACATCCCAATCCCTTGTACATCCAAGATCGCAGAATTAACTCTGCAGGCCGGAATGGAGGAGAAGCCAATGCCACAGCTTCGGGAGACAGAGCCTACATCTCTGCTCTTTCCTGGAGATTTGGAGTGCTGGTTGAGTGCTTCGGAAACGTTCACAGTGGGCAAATTCGATCCGGAGTGTGCCTCCACACAATTTAGTGAACGTTTACCCAGAATTCCGGATGCCATGGTAAAGGTAGAATTTGAGGCAAGGTGTAGACTGAGTAGGTCGATCAACTCGGTCACTACTTCAGAGTTGACAGCTTCTGTCTACGCTGAGGAACCTCTATTCTGGGTCCTAACAAAGTCGCTGCTACAGACTTTCCAGTGTGACCTGTATGATTTTGTGGTAGCTAGGCGGAATTGCAGGAAGCATGTACTTGCCTATGCTTCAATCAGGCATGAGCCTAACAAGCTTATTAAGGTTTCGATCTGGGGATCCAACCTCTTTCCTGATGACGTGGTTAACAGCGTCATCAGTGAGGCAGCTAGGGCTAACCAGAACCTTCGTGTCCGCTGGGGCCTTCCCTTCAAGAGGAAGTCGGAGACCTCCGGACCGCAAGCCAAGAGTAGGAAGAGGGTCAGGAAGTATCAACCTTTCCAGACCTCTCAGACACAGGCGGTGGTGCAAGCAATTCCCGTCTCGCTTGGTCAACCTTCAACCTCTAAGGCACGACCACAAAAACAACAATTTGTACTGTTACAAAGTCAGCCAACTCGACAGTCCTCGAGTTCGGCTACTTTTGTGATGTCCCCGGCCTTCAACGCTTCGTTTGATGCACAAGGGACGTTTCAAAACTATAACAGGCACGCAAGGGGTAGCAGAGCAAGAGGAGCTTACCGGCACAGAGCTGGTTCCAGAGCTCTCACCAGGGGCAGAGGTTTTAGAGGAGGCAGAGGAAGTAAGACCTCAACCAATCAATGAACCTCTCCAGGTAGGTGGGAGACTGTACCTCTTCCGGGACCATTGGGCCTTCAGTACGTGGGCCCACAGTATCGTATCAAAAGGTCTGGGGTGGAGATGGATAAAAGGGCCTCCTCCACCAGTCAGATTCCACCAAATCCCAATGACAGACCTTCTAAACTATACCAAAGACCTTCAAAAGAAGGCAATAAAGAAAGTCAGACACCTGAAATTTCAAGGACGTTTGTTCACCGTGCCAAAGAAAGACACAGACAAACTAAGAGTGATTCTGGACTTGTCCCGTCTCAACTCATACATTCAATGCGACAGGTTCCACATGCTAACTGTCTCGCAGGTGCGGATCTTACTTCCCCGTGGGGTCGTCACCACCTGTATCGATCTTACAGACGCTTATTATCACGTCCCGATAGCGAGAAACTTTTCTCCCTACCTAGGCTTCAAACTAGGAAGTCAGGCTTACTCGTTCAGTCATGTCATTCGGG
Organism: Macrobrachium nipponense; assembly: GCF_015104395.2. Classification (NCBI taxonomy): domain Eukaryota; kingdom Metazoa; phylum Arthropoda; class Malacostraca; order Decapoda; family Palaemonidae; genus Macrobrachium; species Macrobrachium nipponense. Next base: position 174,627,430 of record NC_087200.1, on the reverse strand, counting down.
CTCAACATAGTGCCCAGAATATTCACCAAAATAGGAGAGACAGTAGTTCAGGAACTAAGAGCTCAGGGAGTTACGCTAGTAGCTTACCTAGATGACTGGCTCATTTGGGCACCCAACGACAAGGAATGTCATAGGGCAACAACCAAAGTAATAAAATTCCTACAGTATCTGGGATTCCAGATAAACAAGGAAAAGTCCCGTCTCATTCCGGCATCTCGCTTTCAATGGTTAGGAATTCAATGGGATCTAACTGCACACAAACTATCTCTTCCGCCAACCAAGCGCAATGAGATAGCGAAAGCTACAAGACAATTTCTCAAGAACATACGGGCTTCTCGTCGTACCCTACAAAGAGTCTTAGGTTCACTTCAGTTTGCTTCAATAACAGATCTTTTGTTGAAAGCCAGACTGAAGGACATCAATTGGGTATGGCGGAGAAGAGCCAACAGGAGACTCAGAGACAAAATCTCTTTGATTCCGCTGATACTAAGGAAAAGACTTCATCCATGGACGACAGTCAAGTCTTTTCACGTCGGTACCGCTCCAATTTCCCCCGCTGTCTCTGATAGTCCACACGGACGCCTCTCTGAGCGGATGGGGGGGCTATTCTCAGTACAAGAAGGTTCAAGGAACATGGTCGACAGTATTCTGCCAGTTTCATATCAACATCCTAGAAGCAATGGCCATTTTCTTGACCCTGAAACGATTAGCCCCAGCCAGGAATATTCATATCAGACTAGTCTTGGACAGTGCAGTGTTAGTTCACTGCCTAAACAGAGGAGGCTCCAAGTCAAGCCACATAAACCACGTGATGATAGCAATCTTCTCGTTGGCAATGAAACATCATTGGCCCCTGTCAGCTACTCACCTGGCAGGAGTACGAAATGTCATTGCGGATTCACTGTCCAGGACAACTCCGCTTGAATCGGAGTGGTCCTTGGATGCAGTCATTCAATTGGATTTGCCTAAAAGTACCGGGCCTTCAGGTAGACCTGTTCGCCACGGAGTCCAACCACAAACTTCCATGTTATGTGGCTCCCAATTTGGATCCTCTGGCTCATGCCACAGATGCAATGTCCATAGACTGGAACGTTAGGCAGAAGATTTACCTATTTCCACCAATAAACCTTTTGATGAAAGTTCTACACAAACTCAGATCTTTCAAAGGGCGGATAGCACTGGTAGCGCCCAACTGGCCGAAGAGCAATTGGTTTCCTCTTCTGCTAGAGTTGAAACTCTGCCCCGGACGGATTCACAACCCAAAGTTGACTCAGGTGGTACAAACTCAGACTGTGTCAGCTTCCTCAAGAATTCTGAATGCCCTAACTTTATGGACTTCATGAAGTTTGCAGCACAAAAAGATGCTAATATTGATCCGCTAAACACATTGTTCGTGGAATCAGACAAAAGGGAATCGACACTCCGGCAGTATGATTCGGCAGTAAGGAAGTTAGCCATCTTTCTAAAAGAATCGGAGGTTCAGCCAGTGACTACGAATCTTGCAATTTCATTTTTTAGAACTCTGTTCAAAAAAGGCTTAGCTGCTAGTACCATTACTACAACTAAATCCGCCTTGAGAAAGATATTTCTGTCTGGCTTTAATATTGATTTATCAGATTCGTACTTCTCATCTATCCCTAGAGCATGTGCTCATCTGAGACCAGTAAACTGACCTCATACGGTCTCCTGGTTTTTAAATGACATGCTCAAGTTAGCTTCAGATACTGATAATGAATCATGCTCATATATATCCCTTCTCAGGAAAGCATTATTTTTACTAAGCCTGGCCTCAGGTGCCAGAATATCTGAACTATCGGCTCTCTCTAGAGAACCAAATCATATCGATTTCCTCCCGTCAGGAGAAGTTCTGCTTTCTCCGGACCTGAAATTCTTGGCAAAGAATGAAGACCCTCAGAACAGATGGTCTCCGTGGAAGATTGTTCCCCTTCCACAGGACCCATCTTTATGTCCAGTCATTACTTTAAAGTCTTATCTTGACAGGACTTCTAATAGGTCTTCAGGCCCCCTTTTTATTAGAGAATGGTGGAACCATTTCTTTGAAGGCCATCAGACAACAAATTCTTTATTTCATTAAACAAGCTAACCCGGATTCAGTTCCTCAGGTCCATGATATCCGAGCAGTGGCCACCTCAGTTGATGATCTCAAAAAGTATACGGGTTGGAAATCTCCGACAGCATTTAAACACCACTATCTAAAGTCTCTAGAGGCCCTTAAATATTCTGCAGTGGCCGCAGGGAATGTTGTCTTCCCTGATACAGCCTAATTATGTAGGTAGTAATGTTGTATATTATCACTAATATTGCTATTAATTACCTTTTGGTACTTCCTCTCACCTACCTGCCTCGCTTGTTTTCCCTCCCTTTTTGCCCTTTTTGTTATGGACCAGATTGCTTATCAACCCGCTCCTGTTCTTGTACATAGTTTATTAGTTCATGTATTTTATATTCATTACCTGTACTCTTTTCATGGTAATGGTATAAACTTGGTCATGTAAATTTTTATGTGTTATTTACTCCTGGTATTTTGTACCCTTGTCTGGGATCATTAAAACAATGATTGTAAGAAAATTTTATTTCTCCTTTTATATATGAAACTTTTGTTTTACTCTCTAATTACCAAGCTTATATGGCCAATTCTCTGTTACTATTTCACTGGGCGACACAGGTCAATCCCAGAAAAGGGATTTTGACAAAGGAAAAATCTATTTCTGGGTGAAGACCTGTGTCGCCCAGTGAACCCATCCCTTTCTTTCCTTTCCCCACCCTTTAGCTGGCCCAAGCTTGGATGCGTAATTCAGGAATGAAGGTTCTTGGCAGAAGTAATGGTGGCGAACGGAAGGTGGCCATGTAACTGCACCCCTCTGGCGAGGGATTTTGAGAGAGGAGAGATCTAATTGGCAGAATATCTGTGGCAATGGCTTCCATTCGCCCCTGTGCTATACCGACGCCCTATGAGGGTGAGCGAGCTGGGGGTAGTAACCCCAGCATTCCATATGGCTTTTTTCTCTGGTATATTTAGCATTTACTTATACCTAGAAATGAGTGCTATAAGGACATTTCACTGGGCGACACAGGTCTGCACCCAGAAATAGATTTTTCCTTTGTCAAAATCCCTTTATTATTATCATTATTATTATCATTATCATTATTATTATTATTATTATTATTATTATTATTATTATTATTATTATTAGCGAGAAAATAAAATTTCTGATCAAACTTTCAATAGAGATTGGCAATGGTGTCAGGATTAGAAGCATAGGTGCCTGGAATTGGAGTTACGGGTAAAGGAGTAGGAGGGCTAAGGATTGGGGAAGTGATAGGAGGTTGAGCAGGAATAGGTAATTCCTCAACTACTTTAGATGAAGCCTCTTCAGACACTCTTCTTTTAGCCCCAAGAGCTGCTTTCCTCTTCCTAACCCTAGTTAATTTATCCAAATGAGATTTCAAAGCTTTCTGCTTAGATTCATCCCAATCCTCACACTTATCAAGTTAACTCCCTTGAACATTCCTGGCCACTACACTTGTTATATTTGGTGTGCAAATCATAAGAAAACTTAGTGAGCCTAGTTTTACAACCCTACACACAATATCTAATGCTAGAAGAGCTTAAATCAGACATAATACTGCCAAAAAGCACCAATGTTAAGTCAGGAGCCGGCAGCAAACGAATTGGTTCTCTCTGCAGTTTTATGCCCATTGTTCCCGAAAGTGGGCAGATCCCATCCACCTCCACTAGCGATGGTGGCGCCGCCACCACATATGAATTTTTTTACTGCTGTGGTAGGAAGCTTTCAGCTAATGTAACTACTTGGTAAGTTACATATGTAAATGTAAAAATATGATATCACACAACATACCACATGCTTCCTCATCATCTCCATATGGACAGTCTTGAAAAGAATCACATCGCTGATTGTGACAAATAGTGAATCCATCAACACATATAAATATGTCAGCTCCATGGCACCCACCACTTTCCAACCCTGGAGATGGAAAATTAAAAATTATTACTTACTGGGTGTGTACTTCTTTTCTGATAAAACATTACATTGCAATTCTAACACACATACACGTATGTGTTTATTTCATTTAAGATTTATAAAATATTAGTAGGAAACTCCTCACTAAGTCTAATGCCTCACAATACCTAATGCACATGCTGTAGTAGTAACTTGAGTCTTTATCAATACATATACCTGACTGACAAATCTACTGAATGTAGGACTGCCCACTCATGAATCATTACAGGTAGGTGGCAGAGAGGATGTTACTTTGTTCCCCCTAGTTTGCTGATGTAGGCCTCTATTGTCATGTTACTGTTCATAAACTACAGAATAGTCTTTTACCTTGTTTCAAAACAAAAGCAGAGCTACCCGTATAGAGACAAAGCATGACTGTAAATAGACTACCAAAACTGATCTAGTTGCTCCATTCCAGAGAGGACGATTAGAGGCACTTCCTTGAGCTTGGTTATGCAGGTGTCTTCTGGGGATGCTATCATTCTAACAAGTCCAGAAGCATACCTAGATATTTCTTCTGTTGTTTTGGAACAAGGTTGGATTTCTAACAATTTATTACAAGGCCTACTTTTTCCACAGGTCCAGAAACCAATCCTGGTCTTGAATCAGATGCTGACAAGCTGATGTTAGGATTAAACAAGGTACATCTGAAGACATATATGCACCTCTTGAATGGTCCGAGCCAAAACCAAACTGAACATACTGAGAATCTTGAAAAGGGAGGCTTCCATCTTGAGTGCAGTCTGATGAACAAACTCTTTCAAAAAGGCAAGGTTGATTACTGGCCTACATTTTCTGGTTGCTTTGTCCATGAGACAGAACTGACTTTAAAAACTTACAAGTAGTAGTCTGTCCCTATCTCTACCGCACCTTTCTCCTACATTGCTTTTACCTGATCTGTCAGGATGAGAATGGAAAAGGAATGGTATCCTGTAACATACATAACCCAAAGTTCTGCCTCCAGTTGCTGCCAACTAGCCCAGGCCTGAGTAAAAGTAACCCTTTACTTTTAGCAGCCAAGGAGTAGTTCCAATCTCAGTGGAAGTTTCCCTTCTTGACTTTAATTCCTTTTGTAGAAAGAAGGCAGAAAGGGCTGGTAAGATGAAAGGACTGGCAGGAGCCAGCAGTCTTCATAGAGGTCAATATTTTTTCTGCATAGAGGTCAATACCTTTGTCTGAGCTTTAGGTAGGGACCTTTCCTCATGGTACATACTAGAGGTGGAATCAATAATTCAAGACCTAAGGGCTTGTCTGAAGGTTTAAACAACACAGCTCCACTTCCGACTAAGTCTCTAGAATCCTCTCTTTTTATTTCAACAGCTGTGTCAGTACAATTCTTAAGAAACAAGAGAGAGTAACCTATCAGTTAACTATTACAAAAGGTAAGTGAGCTATAATTTGAGAAATGTGCCAGCAACAACTATTTCTGGAAGACTGAATGCTATGTGCCTGACTGAGTTGTTGCTCTCCAAAACACCATATACTAACTGTGACCAGGGAAGCTTTACTGAGACAGACCTCTGGAGGGCCACCAATAGCCAACTTCAAAGACAAGATTGTAGGCTGGCAAGCTGCATAGGTTGCCTTCCCAAGATTATTAAGCCCATGAATGAATGCAATAAGCTCCTGAAAATATTGCTTCAACTCTATAAGGAGTGGTTCTAGAGAGGGAAGGACCTTCCATAAGCTTTGGTTCTGAGGAGAGTGAACATCTTTCTCCAGTCAAATTCCTGAACCATTGCTCTTCCCTGAAGGAGCTTTGAAAACTTTTAGCTGTGGAAGAATGACTGGACACAGAATCCAAAACATGCCTCAAGTTGTTGCCCTTGACAAAAGTGGTATGTAGAGATGACCTAATTGGGGCTGAGTGTGGGACATTTGGTTTTCAACTTGGGACAAGTAGCAGTCAGTTCTCTCACTCTTGAAAGAGGAAGCCCTGGGAAGCAAGCTACAAAAAGCCTTCTCAGCTTACCCTTTGCTTTGACTGGTGCTTTCCACACAATGGGTATTCATGAAGCCTATCCACACTCCCACATGACTCCTTCATGGAGTGAGGTAGAGGACAAGTCACTAGTACAAATTGGTATAGTTGTCTAAAAGTGAGAAATAAAAGGCAATAAAGAGGGGGAATTGAGTAAGAGGGGGAAGGTTAACGTCAGAAATGGAAGGAATAAATACGTAATGACAAAGGGAGAGCAAATGACTGAACAACTGAAGTACTGACATGCAGTTCATAAACTACTGAAGTAATTGCAATAGTATACATATCTATAATCCAAAGAAAACTCAACCAGGTCACACATCACTGTCACTCTAGCCATGAGGATAATGTATGACCCAGTTGACAAGAATGCTCAATTCAATCGAATGAATCTTTTGAAGAACAAATAAAATTCAAGACAGCAGATGGTTGTGAGAGGTGGCAAAGCACATAGATCTCTGGTTCCCAGACACAGGGCATTCCAGGCAGCAGGCTGGCTACAGACAAAGGCTCCCATACTATACTCTGTAAAGTGCCTAATTGATGATAGAAGGAATTCACATCTTTAAGTTTACTTATCCAATTCTCCTGAATCACACAGGGAGCATCTGAAGACAAAGTAGGAGAGCAAGGAATAAAACTTGGAGAAGAAAGAATAGATAGAGTATGCTTATGACCAGACCTAACTCACTGTCTACGTAAACTAACAACCATTTGCATCTTCCAATACCTCACAAAATTACTCACACCCAGAGGAAAAATGAAAACACAAATCATTACCTCTTCTGGTAATGTCTGTGTGACAATCAAGTCTAATCAAACACATTTGGTTTAAACAAAACTCATCAGTACAATATATATCATATCACTGCTTGCTCTGCATAATACCAAACAGACAAGCACAATACTATAAGGAGAAAAACAGTCAGACACTGTATGCACAAGAAAAAGTCATGAAGAATTCTGAAAAGATTATAAACATTCAAATGGCACCTGATGGGTAAACAGGTGATTACAGACAGTCCACCTGGGTAAACATTATTCTTTTTATTTTTAATGCTAATTGCACCTAATAGCACAAAGATGTAATCTAAGCACTTTGATTCCACATCATTCAGTTATCCAATTGAAGCAGGGGAAGACAGGAGCATCATGAAATGTTTTCTGCTATGCTTTAGCTGCTTTTGTTGTTTCAGGTCAAATACAGAATTATTGTTCAGAGATATTTATCATCTTGTCATATTTGTGTGGTTTGGCAGCTTTTTTCTGCTATAACACTAAATAATATTAAATGCAGTACAATGCATGTTTTACTTCTACAGGTTCATCTGCATTTCAGCCACTAAGGTATGAATGTGGTGGTGATCCCTTGGTTGCTTTTCCCCTAGAGCCATCCTTTGCATAGGTAAACAGGTTATGTTGAGGAGAGAAAAAAAAAGTCCTACCAAAATTATACAATATCCTGAGAGTGCAAAGGGAGATCTTGTACTGAGTTTAAAGCAGTACATCACTGAACCCAACTAAACTTTTACAGGGCTGGTCCTTCAGAGGTAGTAGGTTGGCCAAGGCACAACCCATCCACTTAGACAATACCACTAAAGATACAAGATCCCCTAAGGATTGGTCATACAGTCCAGTGTTTAATCTTTCTTTAAGTACTGTCCTTTTTCTAGGACTAAATATACAAAGGAAAGTTTTTGACTATGTTAGCAAAACATCTAATTGCCTACAATGAGAGTAATCACCCATTTCCTGAGTTTCTCGTGTTTTAAAAAAATCTGATCATGAAGTTCACAGAAGTTATTTTTGCGTTACCTTTGACCAAATTACAGGCACTTGTTTTCAAGCCGAGTCAGTACATATGGAATTTGGGATATAATTGTTTTTTATTATTATTGAATTTTTAACTGATACACTGCAGAGTACTTGTTGAGATGCCTTATAGTGATCACAGGAATTTAATCTCTAGTGTTCCTGAGAGTTCTGTAAGAACAACGCTTCTTCCCTATTTTCATTGTATCCAATCATCAAGTCGCGTTGTTCTTACTTCCATCTGATAGAGCGTTCCGTGGCCTTTCCATCGATGTATAACACGTGTAATTCCATTATTTGTACGCCTTATTATCTTTAAATGTATGTTTGTAAGAAAACACAAATCTACTGTCTCGGAGTCATTTCTGCTCTCGGTGCGAGTCTGTACTACTTATCCGTCCGCAACTGTCTATGTCAACCCAGTTCGTCTGTAAATAAATCATCAGTACCCAGCTACCTGTCTTAATCTCTGGTCCTCACAACTGGGGACCTCCTGGAGTTGGTGACAGCAGTCTAGGTCCAGCCTTTAACAGACTAATTACGGCCGCTCACCTTCAGAGAACCTTCAGCAGATTCAATACGGCACCACAGTTTAGGTCTCTGAAAACTCCATTGCGAAGACGACACCAATGCCATTAACGGACTAATCACAGCACAGCTTCCCAGCGTGTTTTGGCATTTATTTCGAGGACGGGTAGCTGGGTGGTGGTCAGCCAACACAAATTCAGGCGGCAGTTCCGAAACATCCATCCGACGTCACGGCCTCCTTTGCCTCACCCGGGGGACGCCAGATATCTTCTCGACCCACCGAACCTGTGGGCCTCATTGGTTCTTCCTCCAGCACCATTGCCGCCCCTGCTTCTGACGCCGCTGCTTCACCCAGGGTCCTGCTTTACCCACCCAACGTTGCTGCCGCACATGTGGGCCTGCTTGGCCCCCCTGACGTCACTGCCTGTGGGCCTCCTCAAACCCCCGACGCTGCTGTCACTCCTGGGGCTCACTCGGCCTGCCTGACGTCGCTGCCACACCTGTGGACCTGTTCACCCTTCCAACGCCATTGCCTGTAGTCCTCCTCGGCCCACCGACACCGCTGCCACACCTGTGGGCCTCCCCTGCCTGCCGACGCCGCTACCTGTGGGTTTCCTCAACCAGCTGACGCTGCTGCTCACCTGTGGTTCCACTCCACCCACAGGACGCCACTGCCGCGCTGGGGACTTCCTCAGCCCAACCTATGCCGCTGCCACACCTGGGGATCCCACTCCACCACCACACGCTAAGCAGCTCTCTCCGCAGTCTTGGTCGCCCCAGCCCACAGTAGAACCCCACCAGGGGAGGCATCCTGTCAGCCAGCAACACCGAAGGACTCTACACTTGATGACGCCCCACAACAAGTGTCACCAGGACACGGGGTCGCCTCCTGCCTCAAAGATATTTTTTCATCCAATAATCATTCCATAATCATTGTCTTGGGGGGGAGTATTTGTAAGGACAATGCTTTTTCCCTATTTTCATTGTATCCAATCATCAAGTCGCGTTGTTCTTACTTCCATCCGATAGAGCGTTCCGCAGCCTTTCCGCCATGTATAACACATGTAATTCCATTATTTGTACACCTTATTATCTTTAAATGTATGTTTGTAAGAAAACTCAAATCTACTGTCTCAGAGTCATTTCTGCTCTCGGTACGAGTCTGTACTACTTATCCGTCCACACCTGTCTATGTCAACCCAGTTCGTCTGTAAATAAGTCATCAGTACCCAGCTACCTGTCTTAATCTCTGGTCCTCACAGTTCTGTTATGTAGTTTGGCATTGAAAACAAGCCAGTTGCTTATGTGGATGATGCTGCTCTACTTGCATTGACCCCATCTCATGAATATTGGTCTGTGGTTGCTGAATCTGTCAACAGAGATTAAACTAAAAACTATGGCGCAAATCATAGATGATGCAATTGAACACCAACAAAACTTACCACCAAAACTTTTCACTGAGTGTTTCTTAAACTACATGCTACTCAAATTATAATTCTAGGTGACATTCTCTATTGTAAATATGCTTTTGAGAAACATAACCGGTCTCTTCAATTGCACAAAAAAACAGTATACGTACTCTATAGAAATTCTGGAGACTTGCCTTCCCTGAGGAAATTTGTTCCATTCTCTTATTCTGCAAGACTCAGAATATTAATCTTTTGGAGACTTGTCTTCCCAGAGGAAATTTTTTCTACTCTCTTATTCTGCAATGCTTAGAATATTAATTTGAAGTATGGCCCCGGAAACAGATTTGCATGTAAATTATTGGAAAAAATACCTATTTTGTTAAATTTCTTATGCCCAATCCTACTTAGTAACACTCTCTGGCATGGTTGTTCACAGTTTGATCATGCATGCTTGTTAATAGAGTTCTCAATTCTCACTGATTTAAAGTTTGCTTTACCCTAAGGAAAATCATAATGATACATATGTCATGAAAGTGTAAGTGATGTCTGCAAATTTAAAAAGATGATTAATCATCAGAGATAAAAGAATGGTTGTAATGCTCAAGACATTTAGCAACTTGATTTCCCTAATACAATTTTCTTTTAACAAGTTTATTTCTGGGCTCAGCCGTGTCGCTCCCGTGAAATAGGTCTGCTTTAGCACTATTTCTAGTAAAATATTGCTATAAGTAATCCATCAACCCTTGGGTTGGATGCTGATAGATGGATACTATGCTTTCCGCTCAGCTGCTGAACCCCCAACGATGTTAAAAGAGATACAGCCTGCCTCCTATTTGAGGAACTTCATTGAGATGATGAGGGTCGGGTTCCTTTCCTGACCATGCACCTCTAGCTCGCCCTTGGGCTCCGGTTCCTCCACGCTGACGAAAGGGGCCTCTAGCCCTGCAACCCCTAGCAACCTTGGTAAAAGGTTGAAATACCCGATTCTCATAGACCAGGTTAAAAGCAGGCGACACTGAATACAGTGGGGGAACCTGTTGGCTAGCCGACGGCGAAAGGAAGACAAATTGATGCTGTTGCCGAGGCTGAGCCTTAGAAGATGAAGGTTGGGGAACTTGCTGAATTAGAACAGCTTGTAGCACAGGATGCTGTTGCGGAACTTGGAAAGGTTGGTACCTTCTTTGACCCTTCCTAGCCCTAAAACTGGAGGAAGAAGACTCTAATTTCCTTTTGAAAGGAATGCCCCAACGCAATCTGATGATTTGATTAAAACGTGATGCCTCGTTCTGAACCTCGTTTACTGCCGAAGCTGGGAAGAGATCTGCACCCCAGATTGAGGAAGCCAGAAGCTTGTTGGGTTTCGTGCCTGATCGTGCCTCGGATAGAAACATGCTTCTGCCATTTCTCTTAGTAACCGCAAAGCCGTACGAGTCACATTGCATGCTTAAAAGTAAGCTACTCCGCAATGACCCTTAAACAGCGGTTCATGAGCGTACTCCAGAGCCGCCGTCTCCGTCATCACTAGAGAGTTAAGAGACCTTGCAAGACGTGTCCTAGCATCAAATTCAGCTTGGATCAGTGCGTCTGACAGAGGCGCTCACTAAACAGTTGATTGCACAGTTTGGCTTAAGCTTGCCTACCGAGAATGTAGCCGGCAAACTTCCCACAAATTCTCCCTACCTGGGAGTAGCAATGATGTGGGATCTGTCTCGCTAAGCTGGGGCTCTTCCCGAGTCACTGCCTGAAGGGTAAGTCCTGCTACCTTTTATGTAAAAGGTAAGGAGTTCCCGTCATCAGACGTAAACATCGTGAAAGGGCTTTTAAATGCTGTTACCTTAGTATTTGAGCAGATCCACTTCTAGGCTCCATATCCATACTTGATGAGCCTGATTGCTAGAAAGGATAACAGTCCCCTTGGAGACCTTGTCCTCCCTAATTGAAGCTGCCTCCATAAGCCTAACATAACCTATAAATGGTGGCCATACCCTTTCGGGGAAGAACTCGAAATCCTCGAGTCTACGTGTACCACAACCTTCTGCAGTCAACATCCCGCTGACAAACGGAGCGAAGTTCACTACCCTCCAAGGATCACCAGGGTGGAACGGAGGGAGCGTGGACCCGTCAGGCATGCTCTGACCTTGCACCAAGTTACTAGGAGGTGCCGGAACTGCCGACTCCTGTCTGAGACCTGCAATCAGGGAGTCCTGTGCACCTAAACTTTTAAAAACACCCTTTCAAACCTTGCTGCGACTGAACTGACTAAGCTAGCAAGACCACTGACCTGATTTAAAATATTCGTGTTGAACAGGTCTTTGCCGACTACAGGGGAACCTTCCAGCCCTCCCTACGGTACCTTATGAGGTATCCGATCTCAAGACGTTGAAGGGATGGGACTTGAGGGGCAATGGGAAGAGTTCTCTCCTTAAGGCCTTGGATTTGCAGACTTAGAAAGAAATCCCAGCCTAGGTTTAATATGTGTATGAACCTCTGGCACCTGCCCAGGCCTTGGCTTTGTGTCTGATTGGCTTTTAAGCAAGGTTTTACCCGAAGGTTTTCTCTTTAATCTAGGAATCACAGAGAAGGAATGCGACCTGGGAGGGGGCAAACCTCCTGTGAAACCCATGAAGGAATGGGAGTAAAGGGAGAGGAAGAAATCAGAGTCACTCGAGGAAAGACCCCGGTGACCAAACTAGGGCTAGCCTCATTAACACTGTTACCTGTAACCATATCTAGTGTAACGGGCAAATCCTCACTACTTCAAGTGAGACTACTTCCAAACCAAGGTCCGGCAACTCTGCCTCTTGCTGTTTCCATAACTGAAATCTTGAAATTGAATTTGATAATTGGTTAGCTGCGACTTTTGGTCAACGTATCTTGGCAGTCTTTTCCCGGGCTGGGAAGCGGCTGCCATATCTTTGAGGTTATGAATATAAGGCTTAGCTTCCCTACGTTCTGTCCTAACCTCCAACCCAGATCTTGAGGGTGGAGAGTGCAGCATGCTTAACAGACTGCTCCGTCTGTAATGCAAGGAATGTGTCAATTTCGAGTAAAATCTCTGAACATTATCCTTACATATGTTGATTAATTAATGTAATTTAATTTAAAGAAATTTTTATTTATTTATTTATTTGTTATTTTTATTTATTTATTTATTTATTTTTTTTTTATTTTATTTTATTTTTTTTTATTTTTTTTACACTAACAATATGCATAGAACAAGCAGTGCGGTAACTTACCGAACAGGTAACCTGTTGTACAAGTCGTAGCAGGCAAAGCAGTTTTCGTGATGCCAGACTACGGAACCGGTAAGCAATACTGCGCATGGGGCATGGTTCCGGCAAACATCATGGTTGCACGGATCCTGTAGACCGGCAACCAGACACTGAGTGGCCTGTAAGTGTAATAATATATAAGAACAATTGCACAAACTTATTAGGATTATTATGAATAATATGTCATATGCCGGAGCATTCAGGACTGAAATAATATATATATAAAAAATATATATGTATATATATATATATTCATTCATATTTACTTCCGCGGGGACTGTGTAAATAATTAAAACAACCCGGAGCTGTATGACCCGGGGTGGGGGGGTACACGAAGTAACCCGGGACGGCCACATGAACTCGCAAGTTCCGTGGCAAAAGAAAGGAAAATATATATATATTCATATATTTACGTCCCGGGGACTGTTTAAGAAATAAAACCACCCGGAGCTATATGACCCGGGGTGGGGGGTACACGGAGTAACCCGGGACGGCCACATGAACCCGCAAGTTCCGTGGCAAAAAGAAAAGAAAATAAAAATAAAAAAATAAAAAAGAGAACTAAAATAACAAATATCATATCTCCGCCTACGGAAGAGTAACTTCCGTAAACATAGCCCTCAACGACTACCGGAGAAGCCGGAATCTAAATCCGCCTTATGCGGAGAGGGAATGTTTTAGGCGGATGGATGTAAGCTCCGGGAGCTGAAGAAGCAGAGCGCAACAAATCCACGAAGCCGAGGCTGCATACGCAAAGCAATCATCAACTCCGGAGGCAGTCGGCTGAGAAGCGACACCCACCAACCTAAGGTCCTGGAGGACCCTCTACATCCCCCCCTCCGCTGATGGGAACGGCTGTCAGCGACAACCGAGGCGAGAGGAGCACCCAACTACTGGGGGCCCCACATGAGGGGGAGGGAGGGAGGGCTGATGGGGTGACGATCACGTGAGCAGCGTACCCTCGCAAATAAAAGATCACGAGGAAAACGCAGGCATAGCCTATGTAGGCTAACCGACCTAACATCCAACATATACATAGAGAAAATAAAATCAATTACTTAAAGCTAAAAGAAAATCATGCTTTAACACGGGGGAAATGAAAATAAACTTACGTAAAATATAAAACCGCAATGAAGGCCACTCGATAACGGTGGGTGCAAAAGGGAAAAACTACTTGCCTACTGCAAAACGATGAGAAACGGCAAGCTGACGAAAAGAAAAAAGGGAAAATTCTTGAATGAAATAAACCAAACTTAAAAATAACAGGGGGGGGGAACGGTGGATAAACGGCGAAGCACGAAAAGAAGAAACGTGCTCGAATGAAGACCCCCGTGAAAAACATGAAAATAATGAAAATAAAAACAAGAACATAAAACGAAAATAGGATCGACTAAAAACTGCCACCCAAGAAATAAATAAATAAATAAATGTACTGAAATATCACATGTTACAAGCAGAGAGGAAGACCACTCGAAATCGGTACAATTCAAGGATAAGCCGTAAAGGCGACTTGCAGCCCGCCCGCTACTTATAAGTGACGCCTAATAAAATCCTAAATAAAGGCAAAACGAAAGGCAAATTCACTCTCTAAATATTGAAAAAGGGCGGAACCAGTACTTAACTTGGGTGAAGAGGTAGATTGACGATCCGTAACCAAGAATAATAAAAGAACAAATAGCTATATTCGAACGTACGAACACGATATGGCTATCGAAAAGTAAGACGTCACAGACGCCTTCAACGGGGTAGCTAGGTGTGACCTATGGGTCGGCTCCCCGTATTTAGGATCTTTTGATGAGGAAAAGGCTAATTGGAGGGGTTGCTGTGGTAGTGTTTAACACTCGCCCCAGTTTTATACCGACACCTTTTATATAGGTGAGCGAGTCAGAAGCTTCTGACATGTCCAATTTAGCAGTTCTCTGGTATTATAGCAATATTTTACTAGAAATAGTGCTAAAGCAGACATATTTCACTGGGCGACACGGCTTCCTCGCCCAGAAATAGATTTTTCCTACGTCAAAATCCCTTTTTTACTTCTCTTCATTTTTCCCATCAGAATGTTTGCAGTAATGAGGACTTAGGGCTTGTTGCAGACTAGCTAACAATATTAATAATACATAATAATAATTTAGGAGGCAAAACCTAATGCAAGACAAAGTTGAAGAAATGTGACAGCTTAGTGGGAGGAGACCAAAGGATTCCAATGAAAATTGAAATTTATAAATGAAGACGACTCAAACAGATGATGATAAGACTTCTTAGTTCATACAGCCTACAATCTGTCATGCATGGTCTGATGTAAGTAGTATCCCCTTAAGAGAAGAAAACTATATTCATACAGGTAATGGACACCATGAACATGAACAATTGAAATTGTTCCTCAAAACTAATACAGTCAAACCATGCTTTTTGTGCACTTCTCTTTTCGTATGTTTCGGTTTTCTTAGACTTTTCTGTCTGAAAATTTGTCTCAGTTATCGTATGTTTCCTCGGTTTTCGTACACTCGGAAATGCTCCATCCGGGGCCCAGCGCGTGACCGGGGCCCCATATCGAGCGGCCAAACAAAGCATCCCATCTTCTCCTGTGACCCATTCTAGCTTTTTATCTCGCAAAACAAGAATCTCCGAGCTCATAGTCTGCATCACCACACATTTGTTGTGTTTTGTGCCGATTTTGCCACAAAAACTATGCAAAGTTGCCATCATGGGGCCAAAGAAAACTGCAAGTGCCACCCTTTCGATAAAAAAAGGCCAGGAATACGATTGAGTTCAAGAAAAAACTTGTAGCAAAGTATGAAAGTGGTGCATGTGTAGCTGATCTTGCAAAGATGTATGGCAAGTCAGTGTCAACTATCAGCTCTATCCTAGCAAACAAACATGAAATCAAGGTAGCTGATGTTGCAAAAGGGTCACATCATTATTGAAACAGAGACTGCAACTAGTGGAAGATGTTGAAAAGCTGTTGCTAGTGTGGATCATGAAAAACAGTTAGTGGGGGATAGTGTCTGAAGCGATCATTTGTGAGAAAACTTCGATGTTGCATGCTCATTTAAGTAAGAAAATATGACAAATTTTCTAAGACAATTTGTATTTTTCATAGCTACAAACCTGAGGTCATTACAATAGGATCATTTCTAGTGCCTAGCTGGATCCGGTTAAATTGCAGATGAAAGCAAGGAATCCTGTGAGATCTGGCAATGAGTGCGTATATCGGGAGAAGAGTGGTCAAGGACCACGCATCTATGCCAAAGCATCAGTCTTTCCCAACTCAGGATGTCTCAACAAACAGAGGGGCGGCTAGAGGTGGGCAGTGCAATGTTAAGACCTCAGGTTTGTAGCTATGAAAAACACAAATTGTTTTAGAAAATTTGTCATTTGTTCATAAGCGAACAAACCTTTGGTCTTAACAATAGGATAGACTCATACTTGGAGGGAGGTACAAGACATCCTAAACCGGCTGGGGCCTACCCACTAGTCCAGCTCCAGAAGAAATAACTTCCAGAGAGGGACTGAAGCCCGTGAGAAGCTAGATAAATTGATATCTAACCACCCAGACACTGAGCGACATACAATGATATATGGGAGAATCATTGTAAAGGGAACCAAAGAGAAACTTTGACACTCCAATAACAAACCAACACACCAGGGTTTGTTACCACTCCCAACTCCCCCTTGCCAAGGAGCGGAGCATATGCTACCAAGTAGAGGGTTAGATATTTGTATACCAAGCAACCACTATCAGTATGACTACCTTACTCGCCTGTATCAGACCAGTCCAGTAAATGATGTATCTATTCCTTAACCTACCCGAAGGAAGAAGGAAAGGTACAAGAGAAAGAAAGAGACCAGCCAACTCATTCATTCTCTCATCCACACAATCATCTTAGGTAAGATACAAAAGTGCCCTGTTAAGGGCAACTATGAGTTACACAACCTGTTGGGCAGCCACCACAGGACCCAAGGAAAATGTTCCTGTAGATGTGTGGGCAACATCCTTAAGATAGAAAGAGGTGAATGTGGACTGGTGTAACCAAGTGCCAGCGCTCAGCACTCTGTGTACAGCCAAGTTCTTTTTGATAGCCAGAGAGGTACCAATACCCCTAACGTCATGCGCTCTAGCCTGCACAGACGTGGTGGTGGAATCATGAGTCAAGTATGCCTGTCTGATGGCTTCTCGTATCCAAAGAGAGATATTTTTCGACATCTCATTCTTCGTACGTCCTGTGCTAACAAAAAGACTTTGGCAGCCTTGTCTAAGGTGCCGTGTCCTTTTAAGATAGCAATGCACGGCCTGGAAAGACACAACAAAAGCTCTTCAGCATCACCACCCACAAAGTCATTCAGTGATGGAATGGAAAATGAATTGAACCTATCATCATGCACAGAGGGATTTTGGGTCTTGGCCACGAATTCTGGGACAAATTCTGACACCAACCCCCAACCCCTGGTGTGCGTCACATCATAGCTCAGACTGTGGAGCTCTCCTACCCTCTTCGAAAATGCCAAGGCCTGAAGGAAAACTGTCTTGACCGTCAAGTTCCTGTCAGATGAGTGACGCAAAGGCTCATTTGGACCCTTAGTGAAGCTCTTGAGAACCAAGGAAACATCCCACATCTGAAGCTTGAGCTCCCTAGGAGAACTTGATTGCTCAAACCCCTTAACTAGTAAGGAAAGTTCCCAGGAAGAGGAGATGTCAATACCTCTAAGGCATAACATTAAACTCAGGGCTGCCCTGTAGCCTCTAATGGCAGAAACGGACAAAAGTTTCTCATTCCCGAGGAAGGTTAAAAAGTCTGCTATTCGCTGAATAGAGGTTGCAAGTGGAGAAAATCCCTGTTTACAACACCAATCACAGTAGATCGCCCATTTGCCTTGGTAAACCGCAGAGGTCGACCTTCTGAGACTGCTGGACATGTGTCCTGCTGTTCTCTGAGAAAAGCCTCTCGCTCGGAGATACTTGATAGCCTCCGACCATGAAGAGACGGATTCTACTGACTGGGGGAACCTTTCTGCATGCAGCTGACACAGGAGATGCCAGCCAAGGGGAAATTTCCCTCGGAACCTCCAACAACAACAACAGCAGATCTGGAAACCATTCTGCCTAAGGCCACAGAGGGGCTACCAAAGTCATCCTGAGATCCTGCGAACTCATCAGCCTGTTCAGAACTTGACAGATCAAACAAAACAGAGGGAAGGCATACGCCTCCAGGTTGTCCAAGGGATGTTGGAATGCTTCCTCCGCTAATGCTAAAGGATCTGGAACCACTGAACAGAATATCTCCAGTTTCCTGTTGAACCGAGTTGCAAAAAGGTCCAGCATGGGTCTCCCCCAAACCTGGAAGAGCTTGTCTGCTACTACTTGATGAAGGGACCATTCTGTGCCTAGGATCTGATCCTGATGACTGAGTTTGTCTGCAATCACATTCCATTTGCCTGGGATATACCTGGCTGAGAGCTCTACCGAATTGCTGACCGCCCACTGGTGAACCTCAACGGTCAAGGCGTGAATTTGACGTGAAACCAGGCCTCCCTGCTTGTTCACATAGGCGACCACCGTGGTGTTATCCGACATGAGAATGACAGAATGACCTTCTACCTTCTCCCAAAACTCCTTCAGACCCAGGAAGGCTGCCTTCAACTCCAAGATGTTGATATGATGCGGTTTGTCCTCCAAACTCCAAAAGCCTGAGGCAATGAGGCCGCCTAAATGAGGCCCCCAACCTGCGAGGGAGGTGTCTGAGAACTGAGGGCAGTCCAGTGGGCGAGAACACAGAGGGACACCCTTCAAAAGATTTCGGTCATCCAACCACCAATGAAGGTCTTCTCTCACTTCCAGAGACAGAGGAAGAGGAACCTTTAACAGGGGTGAGTCCCCCGCCGGAGACCAGAATTCCCCCAGTCTCCATTGTAGAGACCAAAGATGAAGACTCCCATGAGGGACCAGCTTCTCCAGGGAAGACAAAACTCCCAGAAGAACC